>NC_068991.1:57865209-57865940 GCF_001194135.2 Octopus bimaculoides
ATATATAATCGACCATCTTTCTTTCTTCTCCTGACTTGTGTCTCTTTCATTCTCTCCGTTGTAGCTGGATCAAGGAAGTTGTATTCTTGTCTGTCTCCTGTCCAAGCTTGATTTACCACAACCTCGTTTAGGCTTAGCAACCCTTCCTGTTTGTTTTCTCTGTCCTGTTTTTGTTACCAATTTTGTCTCTCCGCAAAATCCCAAATTGTATTTAATTTGCTTTGCGGAAGCAATTGTTTTACCGAAAGCGTATCTTGTTGTGACATGCAAGAAATACGAGAGTAGAAAAACAACCAACAACTGATGAAGGGTCGTTCTTTATGTTGTTTGTCTTGTTTTCCATTTGTGCTTTTCGTTATTCGAAAAAATAATTCATATTCGATTTACTCGTTCTTCGTATGTTTTGTTGTACATGTTGCGTGACATCTTGTGCCCGTATATGCATATATATATATAGTAATAACATGGGAAAAAAGGGGATGGAAAGAAAAAAAAAAGACGCATAAAAGTTCATAGTTCAACTTTTCGAAGTTATAGCAATCAGAGCATGAGTCCGTAGGTGCAATCCTGTGTATAACCTATGCTTCTTTTTTTTCTTCTTTCTTTCCATCTACTTATTTTTATTCATTTACTCCCTTCCTCTATGTCGTCATCTTATTAATATATGCCATTCTTATTTTCCCTACACATACATACATGTATTCATATATACATACATGCATATATATATA
>NC_068991.1:57866439-57871070 GCF_001194135.2 Octopus bimaculoides
TATATATAAATATATGTGTGTATGTATGTATGTATATATGTATGTAGGTTACATCTCTCCATTGTCTGTATACAGAGTATGGGTGTATATGACTATACATGTACAGAAGAATATATAGACTTATTATCTGAGAGTGTGTAGATTCAAAGTTGCAAATATACAATTTAGAATTTCTATATAGAATCAGCGAGGGCGACATTCAAAACGCTGGAACAGTTTGAATGAGTAACGATGTCCACCCACTATATTCACCGGCATTGCCCTATCTGATTATCATTTATTCCGTAATCTTCTAAATCATTTTGACGGAAAAAATATGGATTCTGTAGACGAGGTCAGAATAGTAGTGGAGAAGTGTTTTTTGTCACGGACAAGTGAAATTTGGAAGTGGGGTCTTGAGTGTCTACCAGATAGATGGAAGTGCATTGTAGAAAATGAAGGCGAGTACATTTTAGATCAACAAGGAACTTTGTTTATCTTAATTTTGACAAACAAAAGAAGTATTTAAAAAATCGCATTATTTATGGGATGACCCAATACTGCTAGTTATTAGTTAGTATGCGTTTTTCAGTGAGAAAATATTTCTAAATAGGCCTTTTATGATACTAGCATTCATCTAAAAAATTTCTTTTCCTATGGATGGGGCCCCGGACTAATGTTAACTTAGTGATCTTTCTTTTTTGTCTTTCTACTTGAACTATTGCCGCACATTCTATTTTGATTTGAAATTGTTAAAAATATCGACGTTGCCTATGTTACCAATTTTTTTTTTACCAGAATTCCGACTTACGTTAATGAATCTTTCTCTTACCAACGTATGCAATTTTAATTACATGAATATTGTAGTTCATTACACTAATTATGTTATCACCTGTCTCACAGTTTTATTAGATTTCAGTTGCTCAATGTATTAAATGTCTAAACACCTATAATACTATTAAGCTCTGAAACAACGTGAACCGCATAAAAGAAGACGAATTGAAGATAACTATAACTATGTTTCTCCAACTGGTGTGTAATTTCTGGAACACAGTGCTATATATTTATTCTATGGTCTTATATTGTTTAATGAGAGGGCTTCCGTTAAGCTCTCTTGTAATATGTGCATGGAAAATACGTCGAAAAATTCTATTCTTCTGAGTTGTACACACGGGATCAAAAGCGCTCTCGAACACACCATTATAATTTAGATTTTATGTGTGCACGAATAAACATTTCTATATATTAGCGTATGGTATATGTAGCTCGAGAGGAAATGGCGAAACATACATACATATTTGTGTGTGTGTGTGTGTATATATATATATATATATACATGTAAATTACTGTTTTCTATAATAGGTTTGATAATAAATAGTAAGTGTTATAATGAAGATTCACATTTAGAGGAATTATTACAGCTCTTAGAAATTTATTGCAGTTTACTTACATAATTAAATGCTGAATTTAATTGTTCTATCAGAATAATTCTTTATTGCGCTTAAATTTGTAGTTTCTGTCAAATTTAATGCCAGTATTCTGGGAATTGTCAAATATTTTGTGTAGTACATTGGTAATATGAAGGCGAGCGTCTGTCTCCATATAGTTTGTGCGTTTTCCCGATGCAAAGACAATGTGTACATTATCCTCGGATTACCGTCACCTACACAATGATTATATATTTATGTGAAAAGATTTCTCACCTTCATTGTTTCGTTTATGCTTTCTTTCTCTCTTTTCCTCTCACCGTGTTTGTGTGTCTGCGTGTGCATGTATTTCGTTCGTGTTTAAGCATTTGGTTCACTATGTTTCATAGACATCGATGACATGTGTCCAAGGTTCGCAACACAAGGCTGTACGAAGGTCGCCCTTTTCTCTTGAAATTATGATTCCCTGACGTAAAGCCTTCCTACGGAAAGTCTCGCTTTTATCATTTAACCAATCCAGCACGGGAGATAGTATTCAAGGGTCATAGCTCTCAGCATCATTGAAGCACGCAAGCCAGCATACTGCAACGAGGACCTTATCTCTAAGTGGACATATTCACACAGTCATATATACACATACACACATACACACACACACACATAGAAACGTATGCACATACGCACACGCATTCATGAAACACACACCTATACACTGTTGTTTATTTATAAGATGCAGAGAAGGAAATAATTTTATTCACAAACGCAGGATAATGCTAATAATATAGTATGAACAGGATAAACTATCCATATTTTGCAGATAAATCTGAGACTCGAACTCACATCCCAGTGAGTACGCGTCTAGTGACGTAAGTTCGAATCTCATGGCTGGCCGCCGACAGATTTTTCTGCAAAATATGGATACTTAATCCTGTTCAAGCTATATCATTAGTATTATCCTGCGTTTGGGAATAACATTATTTGTCTGGATCTTTCAACACATCTCAACGCTTCTAAAGCAAACTTTGTTGATTTTCAATATAAGATTAAGTTAATGTATTGTTTATGCTTTTGTTTCGAGGGAGATTCATCATGATTCACTTAAGCAATGATCAAACGATGCAGAATCCGTGACCATCGTGTCTGATTTGTTTAGTTTTTCATATTTCCTCTCTCTTAAATATATTGATATCGGGACACATTCCTCTGAAAATACGAATATGTTTCGAATTTAAAGATAGCATGTTGTGAATTGTGTGATATTCAGCAGATATTTCTAGACCTTCTAGAAATAAAAACTAACACTTTTTGAATTCGAACATCAGCATATTTATGTAGAAGGACAATCTTGATGATATGGTTCAAAATACTCTGTGACGAAAACAGATGCAGAATCCGACAGAAACGTGTATCATGGTAGTCTGTCCAAAATCGAATCTGATATGGGATTCCAAGAAATACGAGTGCATAGGCTGAAAAAGATAATCTCATGGAATGTAAGTAAATTAGGATTGTTTTTCTGCATAGTCCACCTGGTGGTCTACATACTTCTTCAATCCGTGTTGAGGTGCTTGGATCCCATTGGTGAAGAAGCAACAGATATGATGTCATCATCACTGGGATACTGGTTCCCAGACGAGGATTTCCGAAGTTGGAGGACAACTAGTAATCAGCTGGGGCCAACGTAGGAGAACAGGGACTATGATCAATCAGTTCAAAGCCAGTCACGCACAGCATCCATTGAAACCAAGGACGTGTGTGCTGGAACATTGACCTGATGTAACAAGATCCCTCTCATCAGCTTTCCATGGCATTTGGCCTTAACAGATATTCGTAACTACCGCAGCAAGTTGGCATAGTCTGAGCCTTGATGGTGTCACCATTTTAAAGATAGTCACAAAATACAATGCCTTTTACATCAAATTCCCTGCAAATGAAAAGACATTGGCCTTATTTGGAGCAGGTGAAGAGGGGTGTTTCTACTGCACCAATTGTCTCTCTGTTTCTTGCTCAAAGTGGTAAAGGCAACACTCATCTTGTCTTAGGAAACATTCAAGGAAACCAACTGAATTTGCCTCAAACAGTGTTAGATTTTTCCGTGAAGTGATCAGCATGGTGCGCTTTTCATCAAGAGCCAGGAGACGTGACACCCACTGAACATAAACTTTCGTCATGCCATGTTCATGAAGCTGAATATTCTAAACACTCTCACGGAAAATGCTAACGCAACTATTTGGCTATTCCATAACCACGTGGTGAGCACGATCAATATTTTCCTGGGTGGTATTAGTTGCAGGATGTCCACGAGGTCGGTCATATTCAAGACTCTTCCTTCCTCTCCTAAATTCAGCTGCTCATTTTTTACTGTTGATAAAGATGAAGCGTGAATGTACTAAGTAGCTAAACACTTTTTCTGTAGGTCCTTCATAACAACACTATACCAAATTTTGTCTGTTTTAAACTGACATCTAGATGTTCAAAGACCATTTAGACGTCAGTTTTCGATGGATAGAAAGAATGCAGCTATTAATAAGATGTGTTGAAATTAATACTTGCAAGATTTCACAGCTCTAGAATAAACTCCTTCATAGTCAGCCTATGAACTTTTCAGCTCACTCACGCAACAACAGTCGCAGGAACCACAATCATAAATATAGCAATAACAACAACCACCGCAATCTTAAACGAACGGTACCATTGAACATAAATAGGAAATAACACGCGACGCACTAACTAAAACTGGCATTTAATGAGGTTGCTTTACGTTGTCAACGAACGTCTAAAATAGCAGCGAAACCATTCGGTCTTTAAAAGGCCGATGGCATGCTTGTAACTGAAACGTTGTGGAATATCTGTCTTCTCCATTAGGGCCGACATATTACTAAACACCTGTAGGACATATCTTCTGCAATGATATTGTTCTGATTTATATTAGGTCTGTGGGGAAGTCTACACGGTCATCCCAAGACTAGACAGTCATCCAGCGACTTAAATATCGATAATTCAATTCTCAACTATTAGCGACATTATATCTTTCCAAGAATTATTGGTTCATAAACAATCAACAAATTATGCATCGTAAGAACTTTTCTTCCAAACAACATGCATCCAAATTCAGTCCCAAGGGTCTTCTACTTTAGCCTCGGCTCGACCAAAGCCTTCTGAATGGATTTGGTAAAAGGAAACTGAATGAAGCTATTCTGATACATATATATATATATATATATA
>NC_068991.1:57872342-57873143 GCF_001194135.2 Octopus bimaculoides
ATATATATGTGTGTATATCTATGTATATGTATATATATGTGTGTGTGTATATATATATGTGTATATATATGTGTGTATATCTATGTATATGTATATATATATGTACATATATATATTTGTGCATACACACACATATTAACGAGTTTATAGCTGATATATTTAATGTTCTTCTGCTCTGTTGTTTTCATTTTTGCGGTTCTTATAGTTACGAATGGCTTCTTTTCTTTCTCTTCCTTCTTTTTCCTTCTCCTCACTACTTCTACTTCTTCATTCTTTCTTTCTTTCTTTCTTTACGTCTGTGTGATCCCTCATCAATTATTTTTTCTTTCGCCATTTTCTCCACACCACATTGACTTTCCTCCATTACGCCTAGTGTTTCTTCTTTGTATAAAAAGGTCAGTAGAAAGTCAATGAACTGTCACCGTGTGATTCATCTCTCGTTCTTTGGTTCTTATCTCCTTTACAAATCTGTTTCGGTCATCCTTTTCCATTTTCTCTTGACCTACAACGGTTAGAAGCGAAACACAAACATATCATCAGCCATTACATAGAACTTCTCTTTTTAGACAAGTCGATCTCTCGCCTGTTTTATTTATTCTCTTACATTGTCTAAGGTCAGAGCAAATTAATGCCGTCAGATACACTGACCACCCCATCATATGGAAAAAAAAATATTATATGCATATATAATGTGTTCATACATATTCAGATACACGCTCCACACACACACACACACATACACACACACACACACACACACACACACACACACACACACACACACACACACACACACACACA
>NC_068991.1:57873338-57877481 GCF_001194135.2 Octopus bimaculoides
TATATATGCACATACATATGTATGTGTATGATCACACATAAGGGTGTGTATACATGAATTATTGCATTTATATGCTTATTTTATATTATCTCCTAATAAAGTCCCTTTACATCTGAAGATGATATATTTTCTCAGCTTTTATAACTTATTCAGTGCATCAAAGAGAAATCAGCAACATAATGCCAGCCTCAATCTCACCTACGACTCTCTCTTGTCAACGATAAAGCCCCATCACCACAGCCGCTAACGGTTCCACAATAACATTCTCCTCCGCTCTTCACCAGTTCAACATTAACAGTCACGCTATTGGTGCTAGATATGTCACCTTTGTCCGCATTTAATACTGCGATAAATGCCTATACAAAATTGCGTAAACTTTATTTCTATGTAAATGGCATATCATCTATAATGGAATCATTTTGAAAACACCTTCAGCTATTTACCTAAACTTTAGAACAGTGCCAGTTTGCAACTATGGAAAAACCACCTCTGAAGCTTATCAGTAAAACTATTAAGATACCGAAGCAATGGAAAATTTTGCGTTTAATAATTAATATTTTTACTGAAACACACCAGATGAAGTATTATCTCAAACAGGTAGTTGGAATATTAAACTGACGAAAATATCATTAAAAAAGCATTAAATAAAATACTGAATACATTAATATCGCCTAAAGGAGGTGGTGGTTAATGGAAATAGAAGGAGTAGCAGTAGTAGAATTATGCATTATTCAGAACAACAACAACAACAACAAAAAAATGAAAAGAAAAAATAATCATATCATAAAAGAAAGCAATAGAACATCACGTCTCGCTGCTGTTTGCATATTGAAAATATTATAAACTATAGACATTTAGATATCTCTTTTACTGAGGTAAACTTCTTTAACCAATTCTATTGTCGTGAAGATTATCTCTACTATTAAGATAGCACTACCTCGAGAATGGTTGGAGGTTATTCTGTGTTCTATAAAATATAACAAAAGCATGTGTTATTCACAGGCAAGCCATTTAATAAATGATAAACGCAACAGTTGAAATATAAATCATGTTAATGACCCTAAGGTTGCTGAGGAGGACAGATGAATTGTATGATATTTGCTTAGTAATTAAATAGCAGTTGAACAATACTATCGCTTTATATTCAATATAGACACAAAGACATTTTTAAAATATGCGCTGCTTTAAAACTTCTTTAAACATAAATAGACTGGGAGGTGAGGTAGTGTTAATAGCGGGGTAATGTGATCGCTAAAACAAATAAAGAATGGAGAATGATGCCGAACAGATCTGAGTTCGATTCTGCTGTAAACAGCTAATGATTTTAAAATCCGCCCTTCTGATATAGCGTGAATATTGATGTTCATTTAAAATGCTTTTAACTCTTTTTTTTTTTTAATTGTTTTAGTCATTAAGTTGCGATCGATAATGCGGTGAGCTGGCAGAAGCGTTAGCACGCCGGGCGAAATTCTTAGCGGTATTTCGCCTGTCTTTACGTTCTTAGTTCAAATTCCGCCGAGGTCGAATTTGACTTTCATCCTTTAGGGGTCAATAACTTAAGTACCAGTTATGCACTGGGGTCGATGAAATCGACTTAATCTCCTTGTCTGTCCTTGTTTGTCCCCTCTATGTTTAGCCCTGGTGGGTAATAAAACATAAGAAACGTTAGCACGCCGGGCGAAATGTTTAGCGGGGTCGATAGATTAAGTACCAGTCGAGGTAACCGACTTAATCCCTTTGTCTGTCCTTGTTTGTCCCCTGTATGTTTAGCCCTTGTGGGCAATAAAGAAATACGAAACGTTAGCACGCCGGGCGAAATGCTTAGCGGTATTTCGTCTGCTTTTACGTTTTAAGTTCATATTCCGCAGAGGTCGATTTGCCTTTCATCCTTTCGGGGTCGATTAATTAAGTATCAGTAGCGCACTTGTGTCGATGTGATCGACTTAATCCGTTTGTCTGTCTGTGTTTGTCCCCCTCTATGTTTAGCCCCCTTGTGTGCAATAAAGAAATAAGAAACGTTAGCACGCCGGGCGAAATGCTTAGCGGTATATCGTCTGTCATTACGTTCTGAGCTCAAATTCCGCCGAGGTCGACTTTGTCTTTTATCCTTTCGGGGTCAATAAATTAAGTACCAGTTGCGTACTAGGGTCGATCTAATCAACTGGACACCTCCCCAAAACCTCAGGTCTGGTGCCTAGAATAGAAAAGATTATGTTGCGGTGATAATGGGGCACCGTTTTGAGATGTTTAATCGAAATAATCAACCCTAGTTGTTATTTTATGGCTGACTCTTATTACGGCACCGACTTTTGCCCCCAAAATTATACCACAGAACGGAAACTTAAAAAAAAAAATGTTATGAACTTTTAATAAATTAGTTTGGAATGTCTCAAAAAATATATTTAACGTTATCTGTAACGTTAGCTTCATCAACAAAATCCCACAGGCAAGAATAAATCTACATGGCAGTGCTGTAGCGTGGCCGCAGTCTGATACCTGAAGCAAGTAAATGAATAGAAGAATAAAACTGTAAACCATAACAAGTACTAAAACAAAAGTGTGATGCAACTTTACCTTCTCAGAAAACGCCAAACACGCACACAGTAGTAAAATAGTCGAGGAAGAGCTTCTAAATATTTATAGTAAAGCTACGCACATGCATTAGGTGCAAGAAATTCGGAAGTCTTCTTACGATGAGAGCTATAAAATTGGGACAAACAAAATGGTAAAATATTCAACGTTTGTGCTATCAGTTTATGATTCAATACCTTCTACATATATATTAATACACCCTTCTTTACAAAAATGCTAACTGGTGCTTTTCGTTACATCGCAACGAAGCATGAGAAAAGTTTGAAGGGCTGAGTTGTGTAACACATCGAACAAACCCAGGGAGAGAGTTCCAGCGCATCTGTGGTCAGTTAACGCTATCTTACACTATATGTTGTGAAATTAAATTTCGCTCTGATATTAGATATTGTTCCATCAATATTGTTTATTTCACAATTTATTTGAGATTTTCAATGCGTCTACTGTTTAACGCTCTCACCCTCGTCATGCTTCCTACCTCCTGTCTAGCCATATTGTAAACCGCACTCTCTTTAAATTTCAGTTAATTTTAATGCACCACTTGGAACTATTATGGCCAATAAAGAAATGAAGACGTTCATGGTGATTGCGATGAAAATGATGACGATAATGATGATGGTGATGGTGATGGTGACGATGTTGTTGATGAGGAGAAAGAGGAGGTGGTGGAGATGGAGGATAATGATGATCATGGATGATGGTGACGGTGCCCATCACCATCACTCTCATCACTCGCATCATCATCATCATCATCATCATCATCATCATCATCATCATCATCACCATCATCACGATCATCAACATCATGGAATTCATCGTAACCGTTATTGTCACCACCCTCCACCACCACCACCTCCTGTTCCCCTTCATCATCATCATCATCATCATCATCATTATCATCATCATCACCACCGTTGCCGTCGTCACCGTCATTGTCATCATCGTCCGCCACCACCTCCACTTCCTCTTCCTCTTCATCTTCATCATCATCATCATCATCATCGTCGTCGTCGTCGTCATCATCATCATCATCATCATCATCATCATTCTCGTCGTCGTCGTTGTCGTCGTCATCATCATCATCATCATCGTCATCATCATCATCATCATCACCGTTGTTGTCGTCATCCTCCGCCAGCACCTCCCTTTCATCTTCATCATCATCATCATCATCATCTTCATCATCGACGCCGTTGTCGTTTACTAATTCATTATTTTGTTATTATCAGAGACAGCTTCATTGTCTTTAATTATTAAACTCATAGCCTTAACTAATTTCACTCTCAACTTTTGGCAATAATTCATAAAAGTAATAAAATAATACTTTCTTAGACATGTCATGTGAGTTCTAATTACTATTTATGATTTGCTAATGTCTTTAATCAGATTAATGTATGTCAAAAAGCTTTTAATTTCTCGTGAAACATGGTAAACTAACGTCACACAATGGTCTCCTCTCCGTCGCATTCCCCGACACCCTCACTACGATGTACATATATACATACATGCATACATGTATGTATTATAATGTATATGCATATATATATATATATA
>NC_068991.1:57878382-57878874 GCF_001194135.2 Octopus bimaculoides
ATAGATAGATAGATAGATAGATAGATAGATAGATAGATAGATAGATAGATAGATAGATAGCTGAACAGATACAATTGAGACGAGCAGGAGGGAAGCTAGTGTCTCATGGTTAAACATAGAGAGAGAAGGAAAGAGAAAGAAGGAACAAAGTGATAAGGATTAACTATAGGTCAGACAGATGGAGATGAAAATATTCATTATTTTATGGATTACTATGTTATCATCAGTTGCTCGTAGGCAAGGTGCCATTGAATAATGCTTGTTTTAGTTCTTTTCGATACCTGTGTGTTACTGTGTCTCTGTGTTACTGTTCCACACAGAATAGGCATCAACGCAAAAACTTAGTATTACTCTTGCAAACCCATAACGGTACATACACACACACACACACACATACACACACACACACACACACACACACACACAAACACTCATACATATATATATATATATTATTTATATATATGTATGTATGTATGTATATATATATAT
>NC_068991.1:57879129-57880000 GCF_001194135.2 Octopus bimaculoides
TATATACGTTCATATATATATATATAGTTCAAGTGTGCGTTGTGTGTCTCCGCGCGTTTTTTTACGTGTATACACAGAATTGTAGTTGTGTATATGTATATATGTATATGTATGTATGTATGCTTGTGTATGCATACCTGTATACACACACACACACACACACACACACACACTTATATATATATGAGTTTCTGTGTGTATGTACATACATGCATCTACGTAATACATATTTAATAAGAGTGTAATTTGCATGTGATATGTCCTCTCTCACTCTCTCAGTCAATCTTTCTTGTCTTCTTTGTCTTTCTCTCTCTGTCTCTCTCGCTATCTATCTATATAGCTATCTATATAACTATTTATCTATGTATCATTCTTTTCTCCATTCTCTTTCTTACTGAGACAAAAATTAACGAGTTTCTTGTATAATGAAAACGGCACACCTGTTTGCAAGTGATGCTGTCTTTTAATAAAAAATTCTATTTAATCCGTATACCGAAATATATTCATATATCGTATAAATATGTAGACATATGTATTTAAGCGCGTAGACATATTTAGACATACTCATAACTCCCCTCCCTATACACGCACATTCTTTTGTCTATCAGTTGCTGTAATCACTATGTGCACGCAAGAGTGTATGGTTTCTCCATGTGCTTGCACGAACATGTAGATATTTCGATATATAAATGCATACACACATTATGAATACATACATGTGCGTGAGTATGTGTGTCTGTTTGTATGTGTGTGACTGCTTGCTTTTGTGTGTGTGTGTGTGTGTGTGTCTGAAAATGAATACTCATAAGCATAGAAATATGTATAGATACACACTTACATATATATGTAGATATGTATGTATACATAAATA
>NC_068991.1:57880152-57881051 GCF_001194135.2 Octopus bimaculoides
TATATATATATATATATATATATATACATATATATATACATATGTGTGTGCGTGCACGCGTGTGTGTTTGTATGTATGTATACGTATATGTCTGTGTATAGATATAGAATCTTTCTAACTTATAAAAGAACTTCTTATCTACATTTGTATATTCAATAAGATAAATTTGAAACAGAATTTAATGATATCCTTATCAATGCCTTTAAATATAGATTATATTTATCCAAATAACAAAGGTTATCTCCTTTTTATGCTGTGTTAACAGGACTAAAGATAAATTTCTTTCTGCTTTACATTGTGTTCTAATGTTAACACACGTAATACCCGTATCATTTCCTTGTTCCTTATAGTAAAGTCCGTACTAAATCTTATACGATGAGTTATACACTATATGAAGAAGTTGCTGTATTCGTGGCACTATGCCATTAGAGCTGGTCTCCACGTTTAGTCTAAGTTCTGCCTCATTATTATTATTACGTTCTCCATTATTATATACACATACGTTCATTTTCTACATATATCATTAGAGTTACATATTCGGCCTTCCTTAAGACCGCGAGCTGGCAGAAAGGTTAGCATGCCGGGCGAAATGCTCAGCGGTATTTCGTCTCTCTTTACGTTCTGAGTTCAAATTCCGCCGAGGTCGACTTTCGGGGTCGATAAATTAAGTACCATTTACGTACTGGGTTTGATTTAATCGTCTAGCCTCCTTACCTAAAATTTCGGGCCATGTGCCTAGAGTAGAAAAGAATATTCGGTCTTTTTATTAATAAAATCGTTTAAGGGTTTTGGATTGGTTTCAGCAGTGGTTTTGAATCTTTTTTATATTCAGATCAGACCCAAAACTTGGATTTTTTTAGGGTGCCGCACCAAAAATATTAAACAAAAAAGATCTATTG
>NC_068991.1:57881624-57882725 GCF_001194135.2 Octopus bimaculoides
TTTGTACTGTCTTTATGATTTGTGATGTCTTAAAAATTCTTTGTATAGCCCTTTATGGGTAATAAAGAAATCGGTATTTCGTCTGCCGTTACGTTCTGAGTTTAAATTCCGCCGAGGTCAACTTTGCCTTTCATCCTTTATCGATTTAATCCCTTTGTCTGTCCTTGTGTGTCCCCTCTATGTGTAACCCCTTGTGGGCAATAAAGAAATAAGAAACGTTAGCAACCCAGGCCAAATATTTATTTCGTCTGTCTTTATGTTCAATACATCACATGTCTGTCCAACTTTCGGGGCGTAATTCGGCTTGCCATTTCTTTCTCCAGCAGTAATCTCTCAGTAAATCCTTCGTTCTCAAGACGCCAGGTTCTTGAAATTCACTTGCTGCCAAAGTTTACCTGAATGTATTTGACTCTCACTTGGTCGACGTAAATATTTGGAGCATCAATTTGGTCATTAGCGGAGAAGTTGTAATGATCGCATTCGCCATCACCTCACCTCCATCAAACTAAAAGCATTTCAACAAAAACAATATTTTATAATTTTATTGATGGATATTAATTGTGCTTTTCTTTTTGTGAGTGTTTTAGAATAGATGCAACACTGTAATGCAATGCATGGCAACATGTGAATATGAAGAATATGATGTGACAAGCTGTCTTCCGGCTATAAAATATTCTTTTCTACTCTATGCACAAGACCCGAAATTTTTAGGAAGGAGCCAGTCTATTAGATAGGCGCCAGCACGTAACTGGTACTTAATTCATTGACCCCGAATGCATGAAGGGCAAAGTCGACTTCGGCGGTATTTGAACTCAGAATATAAAGACAGACGAAATACCGCTAAGCATTTTGCCCGGCATGTTACAGTTTCTTATTTCTTTAATGCCCACAAGGGGCTAAACATAGAGGGGACAAACAAGGACAGACAAAGGGATTAAGTCAATTACATCGACAACAGTGCATAACTAGTTCTTAATTTATCGACCCCGAAAGGATGAAAGCAAAGTCGACCTCGGCGGAATTTGAACTCAGAACGTAAAGGCAGACGAAATACAGCTAAGCATTTTGCCCGACGTGTTAACGTTTCTGCCAACTCGTCGC
>NC_068991.1:57886548-57887349 GCF_001194135.2 Octopus bimaculoides
GTGCCAACTGCTTTCGGCACTCAGGATTTTAATAGAATTATACAAATATATTCTCATACCGGCGTCATTTATTTTTTTCCCGGAAAATATTTTGGTAAAAACATTTATAATGTGTGTGTGTGTTTGCTTGTGAGTGTGTGTGTGTGTGTATTTGCTTGTGAGTGTGTGTGTGTGTGTGTGTGTGTGTGTGTTTACTTGTGAGTGTGTGTGTGTGTGTTTTTTTTGTGTGTGTGTGAGTATTTATGTTAGTGTTTTTCTTCCCCACCACTGCCTGACAACCGGTGACGGTGTTCTTTTTACTTCTCAGTATCCAGCAGCTCAGCAAAATCTATCGATATATTAAGTGCCAAGCTGAAATGGAGAATTTATGAATTGACCTGCAACCATTAGAAGCTACGTCTTGTTAGTTGACATATAAAAATATGCCTAACTCTATCTCCCTCCGTCCCACCCTCTCTCCCTCCCTCGCTCCCTCCATCCTCTTTCTCACTCACTTTCTCTCTCTTTCGCTCTCACTCTCTCTCTATGTATAAACTCAGACACACATGCACAAACGTAGGTGTGTAGATATATGTGTATAGATATGTGTATCTATCTATTTTGATCACTTGCCACTAAACCTTTTTTTAAATTTTTCTTTCCGTTTATTTCTATATTCTTTTCTGTTGAAGAGCGTAGGCTCGAAACGTAAAAGACTTTCTCATTTTCCGAACGTTAAACTAATACATCTGTTTGTTGTTTACACACAGGTCTTCGTTTTTTCTTTCCTTTATTTTTTTTGTAAATTCCAACTATATATAT
>NC_068991.1:57887607-57888864 GCF_001194135.2 Octopus bimaculoides
ATATATATATATATATATATAATGACTGAAACAAGTAAAAGAGTATATGCACGGACATGCACTCAGCTGTATATGAGAACTGATCAATAAGTATCTGGACTGTTGCCATAGTAAGAAAGCTATAGCACACAGTGTAAATCCGCTTGGCAGAGATTAACCATGACCTCTGTTGTGCGTGTGCACTAAGTTTTAACGTTGTGGTTCACTTCCACTGCTTACAGAAGTGCTTCGAATTAACGTGTGTAACGTGCGATCATTGCATTGAACATGATAAAGAAACTTGTCATGACGCCCCCTGCTCACAGGCCAACGCTGAGTAGCAGAAGGTGCATGGAGAGGAGTCTATGAGCCATACATACGTGTACGAGTGGTTCAGACGTTTCCAAGATGGACGAATCTGCCGATAGTGATGAACATTCAGTAAGACCTGCAGCCAGGAGAACTGAGAAAAAATATCATAGATGTGCGTGCAGCTGTGATGCGAACTTGTCAAATTACTATCCGTGGGTTATTAAAGGATGTGCAGATTAGTTACAGTTCAATTCAGTCCATTATCACTGAAGGTTTGCGTATGAGACGCGTGTCTGCCAAGTTTGTACCAAAACTGCTTTCAGCTGACCAAGATGGTCCTCCGCTTTCAGTTGCACAAGATCCACTTGACTGTGTTAAAAACGATGAAAACATTTTGAAAACTTTGCGTAGACTGCTGAGCAGGTATTTACAAGCTTTTGGGAGAATTTTGATGCAGATTCTCTGCTCAACTTTTTCTGTCATGGTGAATACGAAGAAAACACGCTAGACACGTTAGTTCTAAGCACTGTTGTAAACAGCGGAAGTGAGCTAGAACGTTAAAACAAGCGCACGCACACCAATGTTACAACTCAATCTGTGCCAAGAGGCTCTCTTCTGCATGCTTTTAGCTTCGTTACTGTAACAGCAGTCCGGGTATTTATATAATCAGACCAAGTATAATCCAAAACAATTTACTCACACTGTGAGACATATTGAGAGTGTTTATTTTAAATAATCGCAGGTTATCTCTTATCATTCAATCAGATGAGCCACAACTTAGATTATACGAAAGCGCTTGAAAGGTACCTGCCTAGAATATTATCCTTATTTATCTATCTATCTATCTATCTATCTATCTATCTATCTATCTATCTATCTATCTATCTATCTCTATGTATATACACACACACACACACGCACACACACACACACACACACATATATATATATATATATATATATATA
>NC_068991.1:57889175-57889738 GCF_001194135.2 Octopus bimaculoides
ATATATATATATATATATATATATATATATATATATATATATATAACGCTATATATACTTGATACTTTCAAAGCCACTCACATCCGTGTACATTATTGCATATATATGTGCCTATCGTTGTTTTTCCGCATGTACGCTTTATTGTATACGTAACGTATCGTGAATTCTTAATGCTTCCATATGTCTATATAACTGTCATACATTACAGAATATCTAATGTCTCCAATCATTTACTTATATGTAAATACATACATATGTCTGTCTACAATCTAGGATATTTATTACACAAGAGTACGAAAATAAATAGCATTTCTATGTAGAGTGCAGACGGTTACGTGATTCAAATCCATATTATGTTAACATACTGCTATCATAAACGACTATAGTTCATGTAAATGCATACATATTATATGTAGTAGAGAAATACATTCACATACGTACATGTCAACCATTGCAGATAAATATCTACACCTTTCCTTCTCTCTTCTTAATGATTCTTGATCCATTTATATCTTTGACTGTAAGTCTAATGTCTGCATATATGCATATATGCATATATATAT
>NC_068991.1:57892112-57892721 GCF_001194135.2 Octopus bimaculoides
ATATATATATATATATATAGATAGATAGATAGATAGATAGATAGATAGATAGATTGTTATATACATACATGCATACATATATAAACACGTGTTTACATATCTGGGTATGCATGGGAAAAATATAATTACATTGATAACATCAAATACACATATGTTCATGCATATACACGTATATAACAAGAAAATGAAATCACAGGAGAAAAAAAAAATCGAAATAAAATAAGAAATAAGAAAACCAAAGAAATAAAAGACATGTGTGATAAAATATGTCATTTATATTTGAAACCTTCATTGAATCCCATTTCGTATCAACATAAATTTGTGGATTGGAAAAACAAAAATTGATAAAATTGAGCCTAATACAATATTTACTTGTTAATTTCGATCCACTTATATGTTTTGAATAATGTAATATTATTATTTAGACGCGTATTGTAGATGGGAAAACTTCATTGACAAGTATACAATGGAGATTCGAGAGGAATGAATATAGGAATACCTCGGTATATATATATATATATATATATATATATATATATATATATATACTACCAAACAAACATGATTTTTATTGAACTAAAATTACTTATTGTAATCCCGTTCTTGAAT
>NC_068991.1:57895854-57896929 GCF_001194135.2 Octopus bimaculoides
ACGCACAAGCACACTTGCTGAGAGGCGTACATACGCCCATATATATAGACACCCAAAGATGTGTTGTATTTTAAGTAGTGCGCTTATGCTCATAATGTATATTACCCTACATGATTACTTGCATTCGACTGTGTATGTGTTTTGTAAATATATATACATATACATATATATATGTATGTACGTGTTTATATATATATATATACATTTACATATATATATATATGTATGTATTATGTATTTATATATATATATATACATATATATATATATATATATATACACACACATTTATACCACACATATGTTTTTATTCTTATATACTTTTACATGTTTCAATCATTTCACTGCGGCAATGCTGGAGCACCATATATCCACACACGCACACTCAGCACTCACCCCCCACATACAAATATACATGTGTATAAATATATATATATGTACACCCACTCACACACACGCGTATGTACAATCAGCTGCACATACATATACAAAGACGCTTCAACCCACACATTCATTCATGCGTGTCACATATAGATACATACATATGCAAACTTCCATACATACATACATACATACATGTAAAAAGGCGTAAGAGACATACACAGATATTTGCATTTTCTGAACTTTATATTGTCATTAGCGTTTCATTATCCAGTCGAACAAATACCTGAAGAAATGGTTTTTAACAAATTTACATCACATTGCCTTCTCGACGGTTCAATTGAGACGGGACAAATGAGCACGTGCTTCTACATTAACGATCTAGAGAACAGCGTTTAGAAGATTCATTTATTTCAAAGTGACAGATATTTTCGCATATAAAACTTGTTAATATAACAAAGAATAACGAATTCACCGTAGCAAAACACATATGTCTACTCCGCATACGCTCTGACTCACATTATCTTCTTACGCATCTACACAAGCACACACACAGTTGCACACAAACTTGAGCAGAATTACATTTACAGAAGCTATATATGTATATATATGTTTAAACTCACATATATACATACAGATGTTTTTACGTTTGTATAGGAATAGTTATATATATATATATATATATATATATATA
>NC_068991.1:57897762-57898451 GCF_001194135.2 Octopus bimaculoides
GAACCCTTCTTATCCTTGTTTCTCTTCCTACTTATTAGTATTATTCTTTTTCCTCTTTTACTTTTTCTTCTTCGTCTTCACTTCAATATCCCCCCCCCGTTCCTCATCTGCACCACCGCCACCAACACACCTTCCTATATCGTTTTATTGTTTTTCGTTCGTTTGTTTTTGTCTTTTTTGTTCTTTTATTATTATTATGTTGTTGTTGTTGTTGTTCTTTTTTTTTGGTATTATATTCGCTTTTGCACTCGACTCTCCACGTTTCTCTCAAACCTCCTTCTACTTTTATAACCTCCTTCTCCTCCTCCTTCTCCTCCTCCTCCTTCTTACTCTCCATTTACCCTTCCACTTCATCACACACCTTAACCCAGCTTTCTTTACAACATAGTAGTTTTTGTTGTTGCTGTTCTTGCTGCTGTTGTTGTTATTATTATTAATAATATTATTATTATCATTGTTATTATTATTATTATAATTAGTATTATTATTATTATTATTATTATTATTATTATTATTATTATTGTTATTATTATTATTATTATTATTAGCATCATCATTATTATTATCATTATTTATATTGTTAGTATTTGTAACATGACTGCGGTCACCACCATTATCACCATCGTCATCATCATTATCCTCATCATCACCACCACCACCACAACCACCGCCACCCATCATCACCATCA
>NC_068991.1:57898461-57898919 GCF_001194135.2 Octopus bimaculoides
TACATAGATACATACATACATGCATTCATACAGATATACATGCACACGCATACATAAATACAAACATACATACAATGCGAATGAATAAAAGAATAATAGGAATGTATAAACGAACATAAGAAATAAATGAAGCTCCGTCGACCGAAATTATTCCGTCGACTATCCGGCCATCTTTATGTTTGCTAACATACGCTTATATGCATATAGATTCAATAGTTAAACGGAAACAGCGTGGCATTGAAGAAAAATGAACCGCCGTGATTCTCCCAATAAAGAGTTCGCTCGGTGGCTGCCATACACGGACGCCGACCACTTTCGACGGTCTCCTTCGAACCCTTCTTATCCTTGTTTCTCTTCCTACTTATTAGTATTATTCTTTTTCCTCTTTTACTTTTTCTTCTTCGTCTTCACTTCAATATCCCCCCCCCGTTCCTCATCTGCACCACCGCCACCAACAC
>NC_068991.1:57899848-57900483 GCF_001194135.2 Octopus bimaculoides
TTATCACCATCGTCATCATCATTATCCTCATCATCACCACCACCACCACAACCACCGCCACCCATCATCACCATCATTCATCGCCATCATCACCATCACTACTCTTGATCTTGCACTTTTTGTTCTTATTGTCTTAAAATCCTGTATTTTAACTCCCTCTCTTCCTATCATTTTCCTCGCATTTTTTTTTCTTTTGTTGCTGTTATTGTTGTTCCAGTGTGTTGTTGACTGACTTTTTGTTTTGCATTTATATTCAGTTTCTTCTGTGCCTTCTTTTCTTTTCTTTTTTTTTCTTTCTTTCTTTCTTTCTGTTTGGGATCCCTTGTTAATCACAGAAGCAAACACACGCGTTACATATACGAAGGTGGGTGGTACAGAAGCAGCACGCGTTGCATTCATTATATTCAAAACGTAAACGTAGCTCGTACATATAACAGTTTATGAACAAATACACTCTTTCTCTCGAACACAGACACAGACACACATACGCACACACACACACACACACACACACACACACACACACACACACACACACACACACAAAAAAGGGGAATGCATATAGAGACACATGTTCATAAACACATGATTCCTACGTATATAAGAACACAAAGCCACGCGTATTAAAACATAAC
>NC_068991.1:57900916-57902062 GCF_001194135.2 Octopus bimaculoides
ATATATATATATATATATATATATATATATATATAATGAACATATTCAATGTATAGTCAGTTACACATGCGGCAGATATTTATATCTATTGGTTAGCGTCCATTTTGTTGTTAATATATTCTTTATAAAACTGAACCCGCCTTCAGGAACATAGCTAATCTTCATATAGTGTTTGTGTGACCATCATGTTTTCTTTATATTTTCGGCAGTTGAAAGCCAGTGTAATCTTGGTAATTATCTTTTCGTAGTCCCAAGCGACCCTTTTCTTCCGGCCTTAGCCATTTCCGGTTCTTCATTCGTAAAACGAATGGCGTCTACCATCCTTCCGCGATTTTGCGTCTCTTTTCAGAAAATATGAATCAGTTTTGAATGAAAAACAAATAAAAAAAAGAGAAAGAAAGAAACAAAAAAATGTAAGAAGAAAGACTAAAGATAATGAAAGCGAATGTGAGAGAAAACGAGATAGTGGTGGTGGGCGGAACCTAAGGACACCGAAAGAGAGTTAAGTAGATAGAGATGTAGGAGGATGCTGGGTTGAGAGGTATCGCTATTAAAAAGGAAGACTTTATAGATGGGAATAGAGAAAGGGTGATGAGAAATGAATGAAAAGAGCCGCGGAATGAAAGAATAAATGAATGATGGCGGAATGGGGTGAAAGAAACAAAAACAGCGATGGTAATAGAAAGAACTATTATTAAAATGAACAGAAACTTATCACTAAAAACAGAGGAGTTGTGTGTAAAAGAAAGAATATGGAGAACGAAAGAAGTAAAAAAAAAAAGAGGGAAAAAAAGGAAAAACTAAAGAATGATAGAGAGAAAAATACAATGGGGACATAATTAAGAGAGACAAATGAGATGAAGTAAGAGTGAATAAGTAAAGAATGAGAGAGAAAGTCGATAGAGTGTAAGCTATAGAAGGAGAAATGAAAAATGTGAACGTTATATATAGAAGTACAGTAAGAAGTTGCTTAGTCATATATGAGTGATGAAGAACCACGGCATTGTGGATTTGTTGAAATACAACGGGCATTGAGCAAGTCTCCTCTCCAACATTTCGGATTGGCCGTTAGCCTCACACACACACACACACACGCACGCACACACACACACACACACACACACACACACACACACACACACACAC
>NC_068991.1:57902795-57907795 GCF_001194135.2 Octopus bimaculoides
TATATAACGAGTTTCTTCAAGTTTCCGCCAACCAAATCCACTCACAATGCTTTGGTTGGTCCTAGGTTATGATAGAAGATAGTTGCCCAAGGTGGGCAGTGTGACTGTAACCGGAGCCATATGTGGTTGGGAAGCAATCTTTTTACCACACAGCCACGCCAGATAGATAGATATAGATATATGTAGATTATAGTCTAAAACCGTTAAAAATTAATAAAAGTATATGAGCATGGACATAACAAGAATGATGTTGATTTATTAGTTTGACGGTTATGAAGAGAATGTAATAATATTACGTTTCGGATGTTAGAAGTTTTTCAGAACGAAGAAAATTTGAAGAAGAAACATGGTGTGTGACAGAGAGTAGAATATCAAAATAATAACATTTAGTCGGTGACGTTTCGTTAAACTCCATTGCATTGGGGATGCAGAATACTTCCCATTGAGTGTATTGGATGGACAATTTGTGCAAACTTTAGACAAAAAATGAATGCATGAGTTCTTTCACATCAAGTACATCTTGAGAGAAATAGAGAAGAAGAGAGAAATATGATATTAGCTTTGGATTTTGTACAAAAGGAATTGAAAGTGGCTTTATGAGTTATTGGGAAGAACATTGAGACATTAAAACCAATAAGATGGAGTGGGAGTTAGGTTTACGATATGACACTGATTTGCGTATGAATAGGGTCTTTAGAAAGATATAGAAAAGAAAAAAAGAATAGTCTGAATGTGTAAAAAGGGAACTAAGTGGCAAGATACTAAGATATATATCGGCCATTTATTATAGTTAAAAGTGATAGAGATAGTGTGAGCGTTTTTAAGGGTATTTTTGTGTGTCCACGCTTTCAATGCTCAGAAAGGAAACGCAGATGAGAGAGAGAGAGAGAGAGAGAGAGAGAGAGAGAGAGAGAGGAAGAAAGAGCAAAAGAAAGGGAGACAAATTAGTCAATATACTGGGTGTAAAAAAAATATCTGATGAATTAAGTCAATCTCTCATCGGGAAAGTTAGTAGCACCAGAATGTTGGAAAGATTTAATTTGCTTATATAAAGAGAAAATGGGTTATTGGCAATTTATTTAGCTGTATGCTAAGTGGAGTTGACTTAGAATTTACTCTAAATATGCGTGGTTTTAGTCTTAAATTTACAGAGCAAATCACTTAGTAAAACATTGCCTTTGTTCAAACAATTTACCCGAATCCATAAGCTGTTTCCTTGCGAAAGTTACTTGTGACAGCGTTTAGTTCTAGTTAACTGCAGGCAGATGTGTATGTGCTATAAGAAATGTTATTTTCTAAAGAGCATTTCTCTTAATACATCAGTAATGGTCAATACTGATATTTGCAATATTGCAATGGATTCGGAATTACAGTGCAATTCTTGGCTAAATTTCATTTGATATTAGGTTAAAACATTTCACGATATACGTTCAAACGAAACCGATCGTGCTGGACATCGTTATTCAGCCTTAACAAGAGGATAAATTATACAGTAATTCGGTGGACAAACCGATTCAGTGGGCAATAACCCTCACCTACATATAGGTGGCTTTGCTTCAACATCCGATATAAATAATTGTATATAAACGAAATTGTAAATCCAGATATTTTGTTAAAATACAGTATTATAATCGATTTAATGATTGAAAAGACTTGACTGAATTTGACTTAACAATAACAAAGATCTAAATGGTTTCAAGCTCTCAGCATGATATTACCATTCTGGGAATTTTGCTAATATCTTTCCTGCATTATTTTTAAAGAAATAGGGCTACGTTTTTCTCACATCTCCCTCACTGTGTATGAAAAGATACACTGCAACGTTTAATAGCACGATGTTGATAAAACGGCAAATGATTCGCTGCGTGGATTATACAATAATTATGAAATATAATCATATTTAGAATAATAATAATAAAATTGATAATAGTAATGATAATCAATGGAAATCATGACAAGCTTACAGGCACTATACAACTCACGGTTTAGCAAAGAAATTGCTCAATATCCGAATAAAAATCCAAGAATATTAGGAATGGAAATTGTAAATAAAATCTATATATAAATGGATATAAAATCTATACATATTTCATAGATAAAAAATGTTTCCTGCTTAAATTGCAAAACACAAAACCCGTTTTTACTGTGATTATATGGATAAATCATTTACTCGTGCCCACACGATGATGTACAACTCAAACGTAATCGGACCTGAGATTTGCTAAACGAGCTTAGGCATAGCGTGTGTTACAAATAATTTAACAAACATTTTTTTATCTATGAAACATATGTAGTCGTTATTTACCTTATTTCTTACATTGCTTTTGATATATATACATATATATATAAAGGTTATAAAGAGTAATGGAGTCAACCAGACCTGAATGATACAGGTAATACCGAGTAAGTGCTGTATACCGACTAGTTTGCCCCAGATGTGGTTGCAACATGAATGGGGAATATAACATGGGTTGTGTATTAGCGTTTGTATATATAAAAAGAATGAGATAAAGAGACCAATAGCATAAAGGAATTCATATTTTATGTAGAATGTCTTACAACTGTTTCATGGAAAATTCAACGTATCCCTTCATCGGAGACGGTAATAGTAGAAGATACGGATTATTACATCTGTATGAGGAGATGTGCAGTAAGAAATGAGAGCGATGCGGGGAAGAAAGAACAAAGAAGAAAAAGTACTTGGAGAATAGTTCCATTCCAACAGTAAATATCCATGTATAGAATCCGTGTGGGTACTTTCCAATGATAATTATAGTTACATTGGTGGATATATATAATTTCGTATCCAGTTTACTCCACTAAATGTCCCTATTGTCGAAACACATCTACGTATTAAAATATATATGGACGTACGTAACGCTAGATGTGTTCATGTGTGTATGTATGTGTATGTACAACCATATTTGCACACACATACAAACCCACACAGACGAACACACACGTAATATATATATATATGTATATATATATATATAAACATACATATCATGTGATGTATGTGCGTATACGTGCATGTGTTTCGATGCGTGCATATATATGTACGTACATGCGCATAAGTGTGTATGCATGTAGAGTCGTATCACTTATGAACACGAGGAGTGGCAAACCTGCAGTTAATCACTCTACGCTTCCAAAAACATTTCATTCACTGTGGATGCCTTAATTAAAATCATTGCAACATCAAATCAACAATACAATACACTACAGCAAATTAAACTCTGTTTAAAGCTGAAAGCTCTAGAAGGACATTAACGTAATCCAGTGAGAATTCAAAGAAAAACTCAAACAACAGGGAAAAGCCTAAACAACAGAGAATCACACCCAACCACGAAAACACCGAAGCTTCATTTTAAGGTTATTTATATTTTCCTATGTTTCTTTTTTTTTTATACCTTTTATAATGTTTTGTTGTACCCTTAATGACGCTGATATTGCTGTTGACTTTTTCCCTCATTAAAGTTTTCAATAGGCGTCAATATTGTTAGTTTATGTTTGTTTCTTTTTGTTTAATTATGTGTTGATGTATTTATTTATTTATTGCCGTCGCACGTGTACTTGTTTTTGTAGTTGTAGTTGTTATTGTAATTGCTATACGTATTGTTCTTGTTGCTTAAATGTGCCCGCGTTTGTTTGAAAATCTTTCATGATTTTAATCATTCCATATTTTTTTCTATTGGGGTAGGAGTATTCTATGTATGCTACAATTCATTAATAAAATAATCAACGGTTATGTCCCTTTGTCAAATGCACGCCAGAAAAGCTTGGTTTGCATATTGTCTTACTTTCTCAAGCTAAGTTTGCCTATCCAATGCTTTATGTATCTATCACTCATTTTCCATATCTTAATTTTCTTCTCTATTTATCTCTAAATATAAGTATATACATGGATATAAATATGTATGTGTGTGTGTATATAAATACTTATCTGTATATATATATTTTCTCTCTTCCCATCTCTCTCTATATATATATGTATATATCTATCTATCTATTTATCTATCTATCTTTAGACATATTTTAGAACTAGCATTTTTGCGTATATATATATATATATATATATATATATATATATATAAGTCTGCCTCTTTGTCAATTGATCCATATATATATACATATATATATAGCGAGAGAGGTTAAGAGAGATAATGGTGTCAATAAGACCCAAAAGTGTCAGGTAATGCTGAGTAAATGCTATGGACAGACTATAGTTAAGCTCCAGGTTCGGTGATTATACGAATAAGGAGTCCAACGTAGGTTATATATCAGAATGTGTATATATATAAAAAAAAATTTTTTCAGAATGAGACAATAAACCAAGGCTGTGAAGATTTTAGCACGTTTATAGATAGGCCTTACAGTTGTTTCCGGGATATTTTTATATCCCTTCATCGGAGACGGTGCGAGGAAATGGTTAGGCAATAGTTAATTTAGATAAGATATGAAATAGAGAGTGAAATGGAGGAATGAATATAGATGTGAGATATGCAGAGACATTGCATCTGTAGATCCATTATTTAGGTAGAATGGTATACATATAAGATTGCAATACCTTGTGAGTAAAATCCAATAGTATTTAAAATAAATAATTCCAAATATAGAGTTTGCACACACTGATATTCCATCGATTGTTTATTTAAAGTGACATAAAAGTAGGAAATGTATTTGTAAGGTCAAATCGAAAACAAGAAGAGAGAATAAAGAAAAAAAAAGAAAAAAAGAAAAGAAAAAGAAAAGAAGGAGATAATAAAGAGATGAAGAGAGGGTAAGTGTACCAGTTAGTAGTCAGTCAAGATAAATTGATAGAAGGAATGTGGAGGTGAGGGTAATAGAGAGAGAATGATATGAATATGCAAAAAGATGATAGGGTAAAGAGTAAAGGAGTGTCAGATAGAAAGAAAGGGGGTGATAGCGAGAGAGAGAGAGAGAGAGAGAAAAAGAGAGAGAGAGAGAAAAAGAGAGAGAGGGAGGTATAATAGGGT
>NC_068991.1:57909757-57910165 GCF_001194135.2 Octopus bimaculoides
ATATATATATATATATATATATATACATATACATATATACATATATATATGTATATACAATCAGTTCACGAATACACACACACACGAACACAAATTTTGTTCGCCAGCACGTCCCAAATAACCAGGTCCCAGATCACTGTTCGTAACTTGAACGTGCTCTTCTGTCTTACAGAATAGAATAGACCAATAGTATGGTCGATATACATGCATACATACATACATACATACATACATACATACATACATATATATATACATTTATCTATCAATATATATATATATATATAGATAGATAGATAGATAGATAGATAGATAGATAGATAGATAGATAGATAGATAGGTTTCTTTATTAGCCACACAGGGCTCAACACAGAGGGGACAAAATACAAATGTAGAGTTTTTCTTTTC
>NC_068991.1:57916198-57920622 GCF_001194135.2 Octopus bimaculoides
TAGATAGATAGATAGATAGATAGATAGATAGATAGATAGATAGATAGATAGATAGATAGATAGATCCAGGGAACACAGCCTGAAATGTATCCTTGACTCGAAATATTTGTTTAAATATCTGACTTCACTTAACCTGCCCGAATGTTCTCCCCTTACCGAATAGATAATGCGAGAAATAATGAATAGGAATAGAAAAAGGGAATTGTATGAGAAATGATGAAATGGATGTCTTCATCATCATCGGGTAGGGCTTGCTCGAACATTTTGAACATGTACACGCCATCCATCTCTGTGTCGCATTAGTGTTGGTTGGTGTTGGGGAAGGCATCCTGTGCCCAAGGTCAGCTGATCTACATATGTAATGTTCATACTACCTTCCTGAGTACCGCCATGTTTCGGCATCCATAGTAATAAGTCACTTGTCAACTCTTTAGCCCGCCAGTAATGTCCCGCTATGCACAGGCACCTTTCCACTTTAATAATGGATGATCTCCATACACCTTGGTGGGATTGAGTTTTCAAAGATATGTTTAAGACTGTTCTTAAAATTCTGCTGTAAGTTCTATATAGCTTGGTTTCCAGTTTTTTGGTAAGCCCCAAGATTGTTGCTCCAGAAAGATTAACTCTACTGTTGCATAGAGACCATTCCTCACAAGTTTGTCTGACAGGGTTTATTTCCAGACAATATCCAGTTTGGCTTAAGGTGTCTTAAATAGAATGAATTATAAGTAAAGGGGTACAAGATGAAATAAAAAGTGGATACATGGGGAGGACAAAAGAATAGTTGAAAGGTACAGGGCAGTAATGTTGAGAGATGTGTAGTGATCGGAATGAGACTATTGGGTGTAGCTTTTGGACGCTAACGATCTGGAATGCCTCAGCCTATATTCGAGCTGTTTTCAACACATAATGTTTAGCGCTGGAGGAAAATACACAAACATAAATGCATTCGCGGTGCACGCAGAAATATACACGTATAGGTAGAGAATGTGAAAGCGACAATTTCTTATTTGAATATGATTAACATAAACGCTTTCCCTTTCCTTATATGGATAAAGAGAAATATGCTTACACAAATAAACAGAGAGAGAAAGAGAGACAGATAGATAGACAAACAGACAGAAAGAGAGACAGAAAGAAGGAGAGAGGAAAAAATAAAGAGAAAACGAAAGAAACATTAAAATATCTGATGTCAAATAAACTCAACGTCTAATGATGCCGTCAGATAAACGGCACCAAATTGTTTCTGCCCAAAGGTTTCATAGTCATACAACGAAGTGCCATGCAAAAGAGAAATAGGAAAGAAGAAATATTGAATACAGGAGAGATTGAGTAAGTAACACGGCCAATATCATAATATGGAGAAAGAGCCGAAGATGAGTAAATACATGGTAATATGTCAGGAGAATTGAAAAATGATGTCATGGAGAAATATGCAAAGCCCTGTTCTTGATGTTTTTTTTTTCTACAGATCCTCCAATTACAAGTTCACCATGTCGATTATCTAACCCATCTTACATATGACAAGAAAAATTAGGGCTGTTATACAACAAAATGAATTGCATAGCATTAACCGATTTATATTAATGTGACATTAGCGTACTTGACATCAACGTTACGTGTTTGAAATGTAAGAAAAACTGTATGAATTAGAATACACAATTTGGCAATCAAAACTCAATTTCCCCAATGCAACCATTAAATTTTCTCATGAAATCTGGAGGTTTCCTCTCACAGAAAATGCACCCAAAGTTGAGAATAAGCGGTTAGAAACAAGATTGCGTAATAAGCTTCTGTCAGCTTTGCATCAACACCTCCATAAAATAAAATCCATAAAAAGCTTTCACGTGAAGTAGTGTTTTATTTACCGATTCGTCAGTGAAAAGAAATTCTTAAATATGAAAGTAAAAGATACAAAGACAATGCGCACGGCTATGGAAAGCAGATACAACCTTTTCAGATGTAAATCATTCGCAGATCGGGTAGAATAAGCAGAAAAGATGGAGTAAAAATCGTTGCAAAAGTAGAAAAGCCGAAAGTTCAAAGGAGTCTATCGTCCAAAATCAAGTCCACTGGGGAGATTCAATAAGCGATGAGTACCATCTTGACAGGTGTATGGAGGGGAAGAGAGTTAGAGGCCATAAATGATGTCTATGGACTTACGACATGAAAGAAAAACGGACTGTAAACATAAACGAAACCCTGAATAGTTGTATGCATGTAGCACAGCTCAAAAGAACTGAAGTCTTGAGTAACCGTCACAGTGAGGATGGCAGCGGGTGGCAGCGAACAAAGAACAGATCGTACCATGAGGAGTATCATGTTTCTACAAACTTAATTCCTAGCTTGGTTTCTTGCAACAGAGTGAAATTATTTGCACCAAAGGACAGACTTAAGCTAAGCGGATTAAATCCTAAATCTCAGCGATCACAGTGCCAACAATGGGAATCAATCCCACAAAGAATCATGATCAAAGCTCTGACAGTTCTCTTACCCAACATCTTGGATCTGCACTATATCTTAACGATCCTGAAAGGGCTAAAAAGTAAAGCTTATTCCAACCTGATTTGTCTCAGAGTGCAGAGCTGGAAGAAATAGTAGTAGGCATTTGACCAACTCTCTATCAATACTGTTATATTGAATGAGAGTTGATAGGAGGGAGCAAGAGATTCTGGGCTAATCGACTGCAATATGTTTGATCTAGTAATAAATTATTATCCTATGATAGAGCATCTACGTGGTCGCCTCCACTACTAGAAACACCAGCGCAATGTAACTTAACTGACATCGTATTTTTGTATATAATGGTCAGTAGGATAATGTGACTGTGGACTTTGGTCTTTATGACAAATTTGGCATAGTCATGGACGGAACGCTTGTGACAAAACAATAAATGTGTTCACTGATCAATTACGTGAAAGTGAATAAAAAATGTATCACACATAAAGAAGAGATAAATACTCAAATCTGAAAGACTTAGTGATGGTTACGCTGAGAATTTTTTCTGAGCTGGGTGGAGGTGCTTGTCTCCTCCTCGCAAATATAAGGACACAGGAAATGTATCAAGGCCGACAGGAAGCGGTCCAGCTTCCTGGGGCTAAATATCAGCAGTATGATTCCCTTATTGGGACTGTCACATTGAGTTGACAGTATAAAACTGCTTTATTGTAACACTACTGCTTAATTCTCTCTGTGTGATTTATAATTAGATCATTTCTATTTTTTTTCTTTTCTGTTTTAAATGTATTTTTTGAAAATGTAGTTTAAAAAGTTTTGTGGATATAGGGGTGATCAAGGTGCACCACCTTCCTCTAAAAATTAATTAACGGGACAACGAATTGTCTATATAGAGACATTTGAGCTGCTAGAAATAGCAGCAACATCACCGTTTTTGAATGAGTGATACGTTAGACATGTTTCTGGAGGAATGATGTTGCAATAAAAGATGGGATCGTTTAAGGTTAATGTGATGCTAAAACAATAACTGCAACAATAAGAATAGTTAATAACATTTTTAAGGGTCCTCTTCAAAACGATATTTGAAAGTTACATTTTTCAGCCCTAATTTACGTTTAAGAGTCGCAAACAAAAAGACACTTACTCATCATCATATTGGACAAATTTATCTTTTTCCTTTTCTTTAAACTTCGATATCACAACCTAAAACCATTCCAATACCCCTTGCTGTCTCCATCCTCTCTCTCTCACTCTCTATTTCTCTCTCTCAAACACAGACACGCACGCACGCACATACACACACACACACACACACACACAAACACACACACACACACACACACACACACACACACACACACACACACACACACACACACACACACACACACACACCTACACACATATTTTTATTTGTTTTAATTCAATTTTCTTTTCGCACTTCTCATCGCTTCTCTTCTAGTATTAATCCATCGACTGATTTCTTTTGTGCTCTCTTAAATAGATAAAATCTTTATTTCTTAATTTGTTTATTTTTAATAATGGTTATTTATTAATTTTGGTTTTTGATATATGTCGACATTATAGATGTGTTTATTTTTTTTCGGCTTTCCCCACCCTGATCCAACAGACATATAATCAAATGTATACACTCCCCATTCCTATTAGCACCCATATACTGTTCTAATATGCATGCTACAACCACAATATCTAACAAATCCGTTTTTATTTTCTGTATAAGATGACGGAGTGGGATTCGGAAGGGTCTTCATGACCATTCATACCACTTAAGTATCAATAACAAAAATATCAATAATACACTCACGATTTAACTGATTGTTCTTTCTCCTCTCTTGCATTAAAATCGGTTGCATGCAAAATCTAATAATTATGTACGCACACAAACACACACACACACGTGTGGGTGCATCTATATGTATGTATATGTATGTATATGTGTGTATATA
>NC_068991.1:57920762-57921403 GCF_001194135.2 Octopus bimaculoides
TATACCAACTAGCTCGATAGATCCTCCAAATTTTCAAAACATTAGAAAAGGAGACAATGATGGTCCTTTGGAGGGCATACGTCCTCAGGCGCTTGGACTACTGCTCCGAAATATTGTCAGCAAACAATAAAAAAATAACGGTGGAACTCGAAGCAATCCTGCGAAGCTACACCGAGAAAATCATCTCAACGGAACGTATCAGCTACTGGGAAATACTGAGAGATGTAAAACTCTTCTCCCCAGAACGAAGGTGGGAAAGATATGCAGTGATACAAATCTGGAAAATCCTGGTAGGCCTTGTGCTAAGCTTTGGCATTGAAAGTTACACAAACAAGTAGAACTGGCGCCACTGCATAGTGTCAATGATCTCAGCATCTCCATCAAAATACAGGACCAGGTACTGTAACAGCTTGGATTGCAAGGGCCCACAGCTATTCAATATTCTTCCAAAATGCCTGAGAGGCCTGCATGGTTTGGATGTAGGTGTCTTCAAAATAAAACTGGATCTCTTCCTGTCAATGGTTCCAGATGAACCTACCTCACGGCAAGAAACACAAACAAGGACAGCAGCAGCATCAAACTCCCTCATTCACCATATATATGCAAAAATATAAATATATATATATATATATATATATATA
>NC_068991.1:57921713-57928950 GCF_001194135.2 Octopus bimaculoides
TATATACATACACACACACACACACACACACACAGACACACACACATACACACACACACACAGACACACACACACACACATATATAGGTATATATACAAACTTATACATACACACACGCGCGCACGCACATACACACTCATGTATACATATATAGAAGTATGTATGTATGAAACTTTTCAGTTTCCAGCTACCAAATCCACTCACAAAGCATTGATCGGCTCGAGGCTATAATAGAAGACACGTGCCTAAGGTTCCACACAGTGGTACTGAACTAGAAACCATGTGGTTGGGAAGCAAACTTCTTACTACTGAGCCACTTTTTACCATACACCGGCGCACGGCACGCACAATGTCTGCTTGTGTGTGTGTGTGTGTGTGTGTGTGTGTGTGCGTGCGTGATATCTTTTCTTATTTGCGGGAAAAATTTTAGGTCGCTACCTACCGTTTCAAAACCATCCGAGATTAAGTTTCGCATTTCCGTTTTCACGAAGTATGAGGAAATTGTAGTTGTTGTTGTTGTATTACCGTAACTGGTTTTAATGTTGCCGTTGTTTAACCGTAGGTTATCAGTGCTTGAGCAAACCATCCAATTTTCCTACTTACAGAAAACGCCAGAATCCGTTATCCAACATTTTTTTAACATTGGTTATAGTATGATCTGGTGAAGACTCGGTTTCCCTCTGTTGCAGATTTTGGTATTATATAGAAGCAATCTCGCTGATTTGATAAATATCAGTTATATTCTTGGGTATGCGCAGAAGTGGCTGTGTTGTAAGTAACTTACTTACCAACCACATGGTTCCGGGTTCAGTCCCACTGCGTGGCACTTTGGACAAGTGTCTTCTACTATAGCCTCGGGTCGACCAAAGCCTTGTGAGTGGATTTGGTAGACGGAAACTGAAAGAAGACAGTCGTATATATGTATATGTATATATATATATATATATATATATATATATATATATATATATATATATATATATATATATGTGCATGTGTGTGTTTGTGTGTCTGTGTTTGCCCCCCCCCCCAACATCGCTTGACAACCGATGCTGTTGTGTTTACGTCCCCGTAATATAGCGGTTCGGCAAAAGAGTACGATATAATAAGTACTAGGCTTACAAAAGAATAAGTCCTGGGGTCGATTTGCTCGACTAAAGGCGGTGCTCCAGCATGGCCGCAGTCAAATGACTGAAACAAGAAAAAGAGTAAAAGAGATATGTAAGTTCAAACCATAATATGCTATAATTTTTGGAATGAGTAGGATGGGCGTGTTTGTCTTTTTGTTATTTATCTGTGGATTCGCAGATTCTTTAGAAGACTGAAGAAAATGCCTTATGGATGTTTTGGAAACTCTTTGCCTTGTGAGTTCAAATCACGCGTTAAGGATACACGTGTCTGCGAAGTGGTCAGTTACTTGCACATTAATTTCATGAGCAGGCAATTTCGTTGACTGGATCAACTGGAACGCTCGTCGTCGTAAGCGACGGATTTTCAGTTTTTAATTTTATTATTCATCGTATTTAATACATCTCTATTGAATTATTCGATTACATGCAACGCAAACATATTGATGGCGTTGTCTTTTATAATTCAAGTGGATTGAGATCGATTAAATAGTACCAGTTTTATACTGAGGTCGATTTAATATAGTGCGACCTCCAGTACCAAAACTCCGTCCATCAATGTCAGAAAGCAATATCCTAATATTTTTGTATTTGATGTATTATTGTGTGTTTTGTTTTTGCTATATTTTTGAATTTTATTTGTTCATTTATTTATTTGTGTACGGTTTTGCTTCCCTTTTTTTTTCTATTTTCATATCGGATTTTCTTTATTCTTTTATTTCTGGTTTTCTTTCATCTATTATTTCATTCATATTTATGATTAATTTATTTTTAGCTTGTCATTCAAATATTGTTACTATCCCTTCTCCTCTCTCACTCTCTTACCATTTCTCTCTATACATCCCTTCCCCTCATTCTCTCTGTCTCTCAATCTGTATTTGTCATTCATTCTCTATTATTCTGACTCGTTCTCTTTTATTCTCTCGTTCATTGTCATTAATTCTCTTTCATTAATTCCATCCTTCTTTGTTTATTTCTGCTTTTTTTATTTCCTTTTTCTTCCACACTCTCACACTCTCATCCCTATCTCTCATCTCTCTCTCTCTCTCTCTCTCTCTCTCTCTCTCTCTCTATCTATCTATCTCTCTTTCTTTCTTTCTCTTTCTCTCTCTTTCTTTCTCTCTGTCTCAGTTTGTCTGTCTCTGTTTTCCTCTGGTTTGTCTTCTTATTATTCCATCGTTCTTAATTCTCCTCCTTCTTTGTTCTCTCTTTCTATGTCTCTCTTTTCAATCCCCCTCTCTCTTTCTCTCTCTCTCTTCTTTTCTCTCTGTCTTTCTCTCTCTCTCTCTCTTTCGCTCTCTCTCTTCTTCCCTCTTTACCTCCAATTATCTCTCATCACCGGTGACCTGTCTTTTATGCTCATTCGTTTTCTTCTTCCACCTCGTCGTTTGATAGTCTTTCTCTCATCGACGCATTGTCTCTCTGTCTCTCCCCCCTCTCTCTGTCTCTCCCCCCTCTCTCTGTCTCTCCCCCTCTCTCTTTCTCTCCGGCTTATCTCTTGTTCTCTATTTTAATATCGCCCACTCTCTATGTTCTACCCCCTTCTTTCCTTTTATCTCTCTCTTTACATCCTCTACCCCCTCCCTTTTCTGTCACTCATGTTCATATTCCACCTCTATTACACACGCACACACACACACATACACGCACTCTCTCTTCTTCTTTCTTTCTCTTCCCTTCTCCGTCCCACTCTCTCTCTCTCTCTCTCTCTCTAACTTGTCTATTCAATTCCCGATTTCTCCCCTACTCATTCTCCTCCATGCTTTATTATTTTAATATTTGCACAAATCTTCATCTTATCACCCTTCAAAAGATACAGAAACAATAAAAACAATCATAAATTTCCTAACGACGACGACAGCGAAAAAAACAAAAACAAAAGAAAAACAAAAACAAAACAAGAGCGGAGTGGTGTAGTGGCAACGTTGATATGATGGCGGATGGGGTGACGGTAGGTGGGAGAATAGCAGTGAGACGGGGCAGGGTGAAGGAAAGGTAGGTTTCTGGGGGCGGTGTTGGCCGTTTAAGTAATGAGTATAATGAAGGCATTGTGCCATCGATCTTTCAAACGTACGTGAACGTGTGTACATGGCTGTGTGTGTGTGTGTGAGAGAGAGAGAGAGAGGTATAGATTGCGATGTATAAGGCGTGGGTGTGTATTGACATTGTTAATTAAAGTTAACTCAATATTCTAATGGAAAGTGGCAACAAAATTTCCTCGTTATTATTGTAATTAATTTTGTTGAAGATTTTGTTGTTGATGTTGTTGTTGTTGTTGTTGTTGTTATTGGTGTTAGTATTCCGCATAATAGAGTGAAACCGTGGAAAAGATACAAAAATAAGAGAAAGAGAGAGAGAGAGAAAGAGAGGTGTGTGGGAAGGTTGTTTAGAAATGATAATAGGAGCAGGGGGAGGGGTTATTGTGCTTCGATTCCACAGTTTAAGTTATAAGTTCAAGTGCTACCGATGTGAGACGCCTCGGCTTTTCCTACATCCGGAGATGATAAAATAAGAAACAGTTAAGTGCTACTGGTGAAGCCATCATCTTTGTTTGTCTTCAAAATTGTTATGTCTGTGCTTTAAGCTTGAAATCATTATTGGCACTTTTCAAACGGTCACTAAATAGCAGAAATTCGTAAAATATCAGATAATGCGCTTTCATATGACTTCATACTAAAAAATGAGAGTTTAAATCTACCTTGTGTCAAATTAAACGTTCATTCTTCCGGATTCAATGCCAATCTAGTTTAGTCAGGTTACTGGACGATATCCCCTGAGACCCTTTTGGGTCTTCATCAAAGGTTTGTTTTATTTCGTTATCCATCTTACTGTTTTCAGTTCGATCTAGACACTAGATCTCATTCTTTCGTTGACATTTATCTAAAGTAGAAGACAAGCGTGAAGTCGCATGGTCTAGTGGTCAGAGTATTGTACTAACAATCGCTAGTTTATGGGTTCGATTCCTGGACCAAGCAGCGTGTTGCTTTCTTGAGCAAAACACTTTATTTCACTTTGTTTCAATCCATTCAGATGTAAATGGGTAACCCTCTAATAGAATAATAGCCTTCCAATCAGGGTAATTTTTCCTGCTCGCCTGAGCCAGTGAGGTGGCGTCCTTCGAAAGCCAAAATATGGCAAAACGCATTGTGAACAGCGATGTATAACCACACCTGATAGTATAATCGATACCGTGATAAAGTTATAAGTCAAGGATTGGGTTCAATAAAATTGATCTTTTCTTCCAGTTTTGCCTCCGCAATGAACTGTTACTATGTTTGAATCCATGGAAGATGGAAGAGGTTGTTTAGCGTCTTTAGCTACTTTACTTTTCCTTCTGGTTTCAAAATGACGCCGAAATCAATATCTTTATTTCATCCTTCTGAGAATGATAGGATAATGCTTCACTCAAACACTGGGGTTTCATCGTCCTATCATTCACATTTGAAGCACTGTGTTTATGTTAGACACGAGTATCAAGAAAAAAGCCCGTCACGTTTGCGTTAGAACGTCAGATCGAACCCAAGTAAACTGTGCTTTCCAAACTTCAGACGTTGAAAAAGAAAAAGAAATGTTTGGCTAATTGATAATATAAATATTGGTTTCAGATTCTGGCACAAGGACAGAAAGATCGGGGACGGGGGTTAAGTCGATTACATGAACCGCAGTGGTCAACTGGTATTTATTTTATTGACCCTGAAAGGATAAAACACAAAGCTGACCTCGGCGGAATTTGGAACCAGAACGTGAAGACGGACGAAATGTCACTAAACATATTGCCTGGCGTGCTAACGATTCTGCTAGTTCACCGCCTTATTATAAATATAAATATTAAATGCTCTCTTGTAATAATTAGCAATGAAAATGAAATCTTTGAACTTCTGTTCATTAAGATCTAAAATGTTAGAACCTTTCTAACCTGATGACGGAGTTTCGTCATATCCAATGTGGATTGCTTGCATCACGGCTGCTTATTGCGATAACCTACATCTACGAAAAGTATCATGGATTTCCGAGCCTCCAGAAACAGATGTTGGACTCATAACATATTTCTTCCACACCTTTAATTTTGTTTGTCGTTTAGATGTATTAATATAAATATCTCTATATTTGTACATGGCTATTCATCGTTTGAAAGTCTCCACTTTTTGCTTGTATACAGATATATATATATTTTGTATTTCACACCCAGATTTTTATATTTAATATAACTAATTTGTTTATCCCCGTAATTGCCTCTATATCTGCTCGACTTGATTCCTCTAATAGTCATTCTTTACCCTGTGGAATTGATTCCATGAAAAGACATCGGACTCTATGTTTGAATCTTCTGAGTACTAGTAATTGTCTTCCATAATGAAAATCTCTGGATCATACATTATTTTGTGTAATGCTATGGGACATGACAGAAAGAAAGTAGGAAGTCAAAAGTCGGTAGTAATGGAAGAGATGGCAGCATTTGCGCCGACCACAATGTTGCTGTTGATAATGGTAAAGGAAGAATTCAGAAAGTAGGAGAGAGAGTGGTGGCGAGTGCAATCAATGAAGAGATAAAGAGAGAAATCATGAAGGAAAGCCAGAAGGTAAGAACATATTCTAAGATGATAGAGACTAAGAGAGTAGGTAAACATAGAAGACAAAAAATTCTGATAATTTGAGAGATTGCAATGCAAAATGGAGTATTTCAAATAAAGTAGACTTTCGAAAGAAAAATTGTATTTCATTGCTCGCTATTAACTTCCCATCATCTTATAGTTTTAAAAATAATACTGAAATTTCTCATGACAATCCTAATATATAAAATTGCATGTCACTTGTATGAGTTGCTACAAGTACTAGTAGATATGAAGGTGACTGTTTTGCTATGATTAATTATGTATATAAGTGAAGACTGGCACTCCGTTGGTTACGGGGACTAGGGTTCTAGTTGATCCAATCCAGGGAACAACCTGCACGAGAAATTAACGTGCAAGTGGCTGAGCACAACACGAACACTCGTACCCTTAACGAAGTTCTCAGGGACATTCTGAATGCAATGTATTTATGTTCATATGTATGCAAGCGTTTATGTAAGAATATGTATGTATGTATGTATGTATGTATGTATGTATGTATGTATGTATGCATACAGGTATGTATAAAGACTGAAAGTGAAAGTCTTCTAGCAGAAAGACGTCAGTCTATGGACGTCAAACATAGACCCCTATACCGTCTGCACATCAAACAGCTGGAACATTTTCACACAAGTGCACTACGCAGGGTCATGAGCATTCGCTGACAGGACAGTGTGACAAATCAAGAGGTGCTGGACAGAGTTACGCTCAGTTACGGTAGACTATCCATGTCATAAGAATGACTGAGCACCGTGTGCCTAGACAAATGTTGTACGGCGAGCTCAAGCAGATCTCACACAAACGAGGGAGACCTAAAATGACGCACAAACACACTCTGAAAAGTAACCTCAAATGTAAGTATATATGTCTGTATAATTGTATATGATATTGTATACGGCTAACTCAAGAAGTTAAAACTCAAATCAAGTGTACAAAATGCCAGTTTGCTGAAAGTAGTCGAAGTTGAAATTCCTCCCACATATTTGACAAATTTCATTTCAGTTACAGTCATCGGCTGTGTATTGAATTCATTTGATGTGTCGTTATATAAGCATGTAGAGTACTTATTCGTTATTGAATCATATCAAAGCGATGGAACAGAAACTTCCGAGTCATTGTCACCGCTAGACGACCGGTGTTGGATTATTTATGCCATCTGTAAACCAAACGGTTCGGCAAAGAAGACGGATATAATATATACGAAGAATAAGTATATAAATACGGGCGAGCGATTTGTTCAACTAAGCACTTCAAGGAAGTGCTCCACCATGGTCGTGATCCAATGTCTGAAACAAGTTAAAGACAAAAAAATAATAAATAAATAAACCATATATATGCATATGTAAATATATTCGTATGTACAAAGAAGGAAAGAATTAGACATTCATACATACACTCACTCATGATTCATATTTAAAGACAGAGATCAACACGTTACACCACATATATGTATATATATATATATATATATATATATATATATATATATATATATATAT
>NC_068991.1:57929162-57934331 GCF_001194135.2 Octopus bimaculoides
AATCATGCCGTTTAGAAACCATTAACATCCGGGTTATTAGTATACTAGCCGCAAGCCATAAACTTTCTTTCATTTGCGTTGAAAGAGTCATTTCTTTTTTGTATCTTTTTTAAACTATTCTTTTTAGAGTGTGAAGCGAAATATTCTGCAAAAGCAAAATCGAATTGTGCCACAACTGAAGAAAATAAATAAATTAATGAATAAATAAATAAGTTTAGAAACTTTGAGGTACATTTCGAGTAATCACTTGTATACTGAGATTTCTGCTGTATTCCGACAACGAATGCAGGACTCGATTTTTCATCCTGCGGTGAACCAACTTTGTAGATATTTGGAACCCTTCTGCCATAACACCAAAGTTGTCCAGGGCCATTCACAGACATCAGTGCGAAAACTTACACGCAAAGGCACGAGCTTTGTCTAGTCATATGCTGTGACATAAGTTTCTAACATCGGCGACAGTCGTCTTTGAAGCGCCACTCGTTCGTTGTCTCGCTTTCTCTCTTGATACAAATGTTACGGTTTAGTTACTCAGTGTTATCCGACATTTCTCTAGCAATACCTTTTCTGCCTTTCGTAGCAACTCCAAGACTTCTTAGCATTGAGTTTGATGATAGCGAAATTTTACAATTATAGTGAGACCTTCTGTAACTTAGAAATGAAAATATTTTACACCTTGGCCCATTCGTAGGTACACCCACCACCGGTTGATTGTCATCAGCCCACAGTTTAAACTTCTGCCAATACCTTTTCTGCCTTTCGTAACAAGTCCAAGACCCATGAGCATTGGGTTTGACGATGGTGAAATTTAACAATTACAGTGATATCTTCTGTAACTTAGAAATGAAAATCTTGTTCCCCTTGGCCCATTCGTTAGTACACCCATCATCGGTTGATTACCATCAGCTATACGGTTTAAACTTCTTCGGAAGTTTCAAAACGACCCAACTTTGATGACTCTATTAAAAAACACATTCAGTGAATATATGAGAAATGAAAACACACTCAATGAATATATAAGAAACATCGACCCTCTTTCTATTTTGTTTCTGTTTTCAGTATCTGTTTTCATTCGTTATTTGTCATAGTCTGTAAATAATTACAGGCAGTTGAAATAACATTGACTTCTTTAAGATTATGAAGTTTCATTATTTCATCATAATCTGAAATTATGCCTATATCACACAGAAATACTAATTTAAAGTGAAGGCGCGCGGCTTAATAGTTAGGGCATTCCGCTCCCGATTGTAAAGTCGTGAGATCAATTCTCGGCGATGCGTTGTGTCCTGGAGCAAGGCATTTTATTTCCCGTTGCTCCAGTACACTCAGTTGGCAAAGATTAGTAGTACCTGTATTTCAAACGGCCAACCTTGTCACACTCCGTGTCACGCTGAATCTCCCTGAGAACTTCGTTAAGGGTACATGGGTCTGTGGAGTGCTCAGCCACCTGCACGTTAATTTCAAGAGCAGGCTGTGCCGTTGATCATATCAGCTGGGACATTCGTCGTCGTCGTAAGCGACGGAATGCTACTACTACTATAAATACTAATTTACAAATAGGTACTTCCGAATGCGTATATATACAATTGATATTTTTTGATACTCTGTATACAATTTTATATAATGCATACTGTGTTACTATATATTCAATTACTATTTTGTATCGGTGGTTAGAAAGTCTGCTCTGCGACCTCATGACTTTGGTTTCAATCTCACTGCCCGGGATCTTCGGCAAGTGTTTTATACTCTAGCGTGGGACCGACGAATGACTTGTGAGCGATTTTATCAGAGGGAAACTGAGTGGAAGTTTGTCGTATATATGGTTGTGTGCGTGTTGGTGTGACCATTTTTATCTCCTTCACTCCTTGTTATTTTTACTTCCCCACAAACTAGCGCATCGGCAAAAGCAACCGATATAATTACTCGACCGAAAAAAAAAAATTTAGTATCTATTTGATCGCCTAAATCCCTTCAAGGCTGTGCTCAAGATGGCTGCATTACAATAAAAGAAGATATAAGGCAGAAAATTCCATTTCGTTTGTTTATATCTGTCTCAGCAGAGCAAGCGATACGTTTTGGTTGCTTGCTTGTGACACAGATTTCATTTCAATGTCACACTTAATGTCAAACATTGTTCTATCGAAATATTGATCTCGATAATAGCAGTTACAAGCTGTCAGAATCGGTAGCACGCAAAGCGAAACGCTTAGCGCTATTTTGTCCGTTATAACGTCCCGAGTTCAAATTCCGCCAATGTCGACTTTGATTTCTTCTGTTTCGGTGCCGATAAAACAAGTGGCAGCTGAGCACTGGAGTCGATGTAATCGAAACACCCCCTCCCCCTAAATTGCTGGCCTTGAGCCAAAATATGAAACCAATTAGAGGAGTTAGGTTTGTCGAATCTCGTACAAAATATATAGTTAGACTATCAAAGCCAGATCATGAGTAGCAGATTTTCTGCAGTGTGGTTTCAACTAATTCAGCAACGATACGTAATAAATCCAGTTTGGTATTTTCTTTGATGCCATACAGATTTTTTTCATGCAGTGCACTCCGATGTATACGGTAGTTAACAGAGTGTGTGTTGTTAAAGATTCAAAATCTGTTGTGAATGAGGTCATGATAACTCCGTAATTTGGGATTCCAACTGATATACGACTTTCTGCGTTTGTATAATTTTGTATGAACTTGAAGTATATAAACAAAACATATATCTAAATATGCATATGTGTGCGTGTGTGTGTGTGTGTGTGTGTGTGCGTGTGTGTGTGTGTGAGTGTGTGCGTGTATATTTATATATGCAAAGATTCATATACATATATATAGACATATATGCTTGGATATATGTGTGGGTGCGTACGTCTGTGTGCATACGTGCATGTCTTTATATCGATATATATATATCACTATATGTACTTGTTTCCATGAAACTTGAAACTTAAGTACACGTTCCTCTAATTTTATGCGTTTCTGTGCGTGTGTGTTTCTCTGTCCAACTTCGTGACACGCGCATTTGCACATGCATAGCGGAGAAATATGGCGAGAGTTACTGTCAGGAGGAGAAAGAGAGGGAAAAAGACGTGTGTTCAACGTTCTCATTTCCAGAAGTTATTGTTCTAACGTCTTACCTATCTCTCCATCTGTATTGTTCCATGTGACAAGATTCAGTCCCATTAGCACGCCCATGGTCAAAGACATCAATCAAATTAAATGTCACTTTAAATATGAATGAAGTCTGCCTGAAATTGTTTTTTTGTTGTTTTATATCATACCTAATGTGAAGACAAATGGGATGGCAGTATTTTGATGCCTTCCTTAATGTAACATACACATCTAGTAAATGAAAATGGAAACAAAGAATGGGTTTGCCATGTAATTTATATGTCTGAGTGAGAAGTAAAAAAATGATCTGTTGGTCGAGAATCGAAACCGGATGTTGGATTTCAATTGCTGTGAGCTAACGTTACGGGCATTACAAATCCATTTTCATAAATGCTTATTTATTTATTTATTTATTGCTTCTCTCCAGCACAAGTTCCCTGTTGTATAAATTCAAATCAGTCTTGACCGGACAGGGCTGAGTTAACAGATATTCTCAGCGAATTTTTAGCGTTTTCCCCCGTTCTTTTTTCTATTTGAACAATTATTTAGTCCTATGTTTCTCTTCATTTCAAAAGGAAGTATATTATTTAAAAGTCGCTCCAAGTTGAAGCTGTAATGTAACCTAGGTGTTTTAGAAATGTGATGTGCTAGATTTCTTTATCTGCATTAATTTGTAACTATACATTTGTTTTGAAAAACGTGTGTAAAGTACTGTACATTTATTCTACAATGACATTAACGTTATATGATGAACACTACCGAACGGCCATAATCCTATGGTAATATATTTCCCATGAAATAATTTCATCGAATGGAGGTCCTTGATTTCAGTTGGATAAAACTCTGCATTATACTTCTTTGTATTCAGTTACAATGTAGTATGCTATACGATTATTCTAGAGGAAAAGTTTGTGATAGCCGAATACTTATATGGATTGATATATTGCATTACAAATACATACATACATATTTTATACATATATATACATATACACACATATGTGTGTGTGTGTGTGTGTGTGTGTGTGTGTGTGTGAGACGGAAGGTAAAAGTAGAGAGCGACAACAATAAGGAAATAATGAGAACGAAATTAGTCAGTTACGTCGGTGATTCCTGTAATAGTATGTATGTATTTCAAACGATAGAAGCCCAGAACAGAAATATGCATGAAGCGCTTCATTTAACTATTAATTGAACAAGATGGCGTACTATATTACGTGGGTTTCTATGACCAAGATTCTCTGAGTGTAGGCGTGTCTAGGTCAAAGTGTCTCAACTAACTCAGTTTCTATCTCTCACGTTTCCCTCTCACTATATCTATCTATATATCTATCTATCTATCTATCTGTATATATATATATATATCGACCGATCCATCGACCGATCTGCCTATCTGTTCATCTGATTGTCTCTCTATTCGTCTTTCAGTCAGCCCATATATATATATATATATATATATATATATATATGTGTGTGTGTGTGTGTGTGTGTGTGTGTGTGTGTGTGTAAATATATATATATAGAGAGAGAGCAGTGAATATTCAAACTTAATTATTTACATATGTGCAAGTATATGCATGCTTGAATGTATATACGTGTGTGCATTTAATTCTGCAGTTTACATTATTCGATGGCGATAAGAAAGTAAGCATAAACATATGGGATTAAATTAACACAAAATTGACTTTTCGAATTTTCAAAACTTTGAGTTCAGCTTGTACAACACTGACACTCTACTGCTCTTCCTTACACACACACACATACGCAGACACAAAAATGTATACTGTTTGCGGGAAGGACTGTTCCAACGAAGTCGCGTATTGTCCTTTCTTCGAAAAGCGGAATACATGGAACAAGGACAACTGACGAAGGGATATACTCTTTATGTTGCATGTTTCGTTTCTCTGTTTGTTTTTTTTTCGGTCTTTGAAAAAAGTTCGTTTTCTGTTTTCGTTTTTATGATATCATTTCTCATTGTGTCTAACGATTTTTGTGATGTCCTGTACCCATATATGCATGTATGTATACATATAGATGGGGTGTGTACATATATGTATAGATATATGC
>NC_068991.1:57935007-57937235 GCF_001194135.2 Octopus bimaculoides
TATATATATATATATATATATATATGCATATATGCATGATGTATATATCCACATGTATATAAGTGGGAGAATGATAGAAGAGGATAGCGAACTAAGATGGGGAAACAAATATAAGATAGTAAATAATGCAGGTGATGTTTATGTAACGGCGAATAAAGGGCGGAAAAGAAAACAATTGATTCTGTTTTCCAGATTATATTTTATAATGAATTTATTGCATCCCCTATTAGAATAATTATTGAACTATAACACTTTTCCTCTATGAAGATTTCCTTCCATCTATTATTATTTCTTCTGTTTTTTATTTTATCAGTGATGTCGCTAGAGTACAATTTTCCTAGTTCGTGTGTTCGTGTATATTCATATATATGTTTAAATATGTGCATATATATGTTTGTGTGTGTGTGTGTGTTTGTGTGTGTGTGTGTGTGTGCGCGCGCGTGTGTGTGTGCGTGTGTGTGTAGGTTATGTGTTTATATATATATACATATGTATGTGTGTCTGTGTGTAGATATATATATATATGTGTGTCTGTGTGTAGATATATATATATATATGTGTGTGTGTGTGTGTGTGTATGTGTGTGTGTGTGTGTGTGTGTATTGACGTGATGAACTTTGGAACTGGAAATAGCTACAGCCTTGTTTATATATAAGCTTGTAAATATTGGGTTTATAAATCTTCTGTTTGGAAAATGTCGAGGACTGCATAGGGCATCCTTAAACTAATATTTACACACTATAATGTGTAACTGTATCTAGATCTTTTCCAGCCGTTTGTGATGCACCTCAACGTTATTCTACAGTTGTACTGCGACCTTTTACCTCTGGTCAACTCTCAGTAACATAACTGCTCATGCAGCATACCCAATTCTACTCTGACGACATGACCAGACGAACGCATCTGTTTCAAAAGTTATTCTTTTCTCAATACTGCAGCTGCCAACTTTCTCAAGTAGAGCAAAATCAGATAAGAGCAGCCCTGATGTTGCGTGGGATACAATGCTGTTGAAATCTTTCCAACTGTTCGAAATGGTGTTTGTCGGTAGGAGAACTCCGTCGGTTACGACGACGAGGGTCCCAGCTGATCCGATCAACGGAACAGCTTGCTCGTGAAATTAACGTGCAAGTGACTGAGCAATCCACAGACACGTGTACCCCTAACGTAGTTCTCAGGGAGACTCAGCGTGAAACATAGCGTGACAAGGCCGGCCCTTTGAAATACAGATACTACTCATTTTTGCCAGCTGAGTGAACTGGAGCAACGTGAAATAAAGTGTCTTGCTCAAGGACACAACGCATCACCGGGAATCGAACTCCGACCTTACGATCGTGAGCCAATGCCCTAACCACTAAGCCACGCGCCTTCGAAATGGTGCTTGTAAGTTGTTCACGTGTCGCATTTGCATTGAAGGACTGTAAGAACACAGGTTTCATGGACAGCTAGGTTCATGTCTGTGATTCTCCGATCTGATCGTGCTCGCTTCTCAAATTCCCCAAAAGCAGGACTAGCTTCCGTACTTCAGGGATTTATTAGAGCGTCAAGAGTTCCATCTCGACAAAAACACGCAAAACTGATCACCATACAAAGTCTCTTTCCTTCCACGAAAATTTCACGCTCCACATACGCTTCCTCAAGTAGTGCAAAGTCCACGGCCTTCGTCATTATTTTGTTTTTTTTTGCTAATATTTAGAGCAAACGCCGAACATGCAAAAGAGGTTTCCAATAACATTTCCATGTTATACGTGAGGTAAATTTCTAAGATTGCCAAATAGTATTGAATTGATGTTGAAAATTATTAAATAAAACACTTTGCTAGATATTCAAAATCGCATGTGCACACAAAATTGAAGCACAGAAAAGTATACGTACAACAGCAAACAAGATGGGTTCCACAAGATGGGTTCCACAAGATGGGTTGTAGTAGAAGGACGAAAATAAACACAAAGACACACACGCGCACACACATATGCACACACACACACACACACACACACTCACACACACTCTCACATATATATTTGATGGGCATCCTTTAGTATCCATCTACCATATCCACTCACGACGCTTTGGTTCGAATTGAGGCTATAGTAGAAGTCACTGACCAATGTGACACGCTGTGGTACTGAATCCACAAGAAGGTGGTTGGAAAGCAAGCTTCTTATCACACAGCCAAGCTTGCACTTATATATCTATATATATATATATATATATATATATATATATAT
>NC_068991.1:57937914-57938560 GCF_001194135.2 Octopus bimaculoides
TATATATATATATATATATATATATATATATATATCTACTAATTTGTCACACTGTTTCCGAACTGAGTTTTACGATTTGTATTCCTTATTCCTCCGCATATATTTTCGTACAAAACTAGGAGTATTAAAAGAGAGCAAATTTTGTTTTTAGTTCTCTACGATGCTGATCCGATTTTTATTGAAATTACATATATTTTCTTTACACTATCTAGAAGCTGATGCTTGTATATGTGTATTGAAATAATGTCACGTTTATTAGGGTATTGTTAGAAATTTACGCAGTGAGATCCAGAGGCAATCAAGGATAATGAATGAAGGAAAACAAAATCTGGCCCACTTCGTGTCGCATGTCTGATTTAAAGAGTTTTTATCATCGTGTCATATGAACCATTCCTTTCCTTTCTTTTTCGGTATTTTCTTTATCTTTCCGTGTCACAATACTTTTTTCACAGATATTTTTTCATTCATTACTTATCATATACATGTATACATGTAAGAGCATAATCTTGTATGTATACATACATTTGTACCCACGTGCGTGTTTGTGAATACAATTAAATTTAGCCTCATGATGCAAATATATACATGCATATATAAATATGTATACATAAATGAGACTGTGCGTGTTTGTATGCATATATATATA
>NC_068991.1:57939269-57945990 GCF_001194135.2 Octopus bimaculoides
GATTCATAGCGTAAGTGAATCAATTGTCATTTTGTATTATTATTATTGTTGTTGTTGTTATTATTATTATTATTATTATTATTATTATTATTGTTTTCTTGGTATTTAATGGTGTTAGAAACCGCGTACGGGTTTTTTCATGATATACTTGAAATGATTAATTGTAAAAATTAGATTTCGCGGATGTATGACAACAAGTTACTCTAACTTGGGATCTCCAAAATGTCCAGATTTAAAATCCATGTCAACTAAATTTCCAGCCTTTTAGGAAGAGAAACTAATGGACATCATCGTAATATCATAACTTCATTGAAAGTTGTCGTCATTCACGTGGTGTCCTAAATTTAAAAAAAAAAAAAAAGCTAGAACTATTTAATGTAGGTAAGTCGCACATTCCGGGCATCGAAAAGTAAAGACGAACTCATAGAATAATCTTATACGAAAGCTAACCGAAAACGAGCGCATCAATTTTTATTGAAGCAGCTTTCATTTTTTTCTAGATCAGATTTGTTCTATTAAATTACCATATATGTACTGAAAGACGTCTGGTACTCTATATGTGTGTATATGTGTTGTGTGCATATATAAGTGTGCGTGTGTGCCCGTGTGTGTATGTGTGTGAGTGAGTGTGTATGTGTGTATGTGTGTGGGTGTGTGTGTGCGTGTGTGCCCGTGTGTGTGCGTGTGTGTGACACCGCGCGAAACTCTCGAACCTTGAATTTGCTCGTGCTAAATATTAATAAAAATATCTATCCCTATACATACATACATACATACATACATACATATATATATATATATATATATATATATATATATATATATATATATATGCATGTATGTTAGAAAGGGAGAAACGATGAACCGATGATTTTTATACGTACCTACATATGTAATTACGTGTGGTATAAAAGGGTGAGTGTACTTCTAGGAATATAGATATGTATGTTTTTTTTCTTTCTGTGAGTGTTTTACGTGGGTGCGCTTGTGTGTATTTATATACATGTGTGTGTGTTCTTTGTTCGTGCTTCGTTGTCTTTATGTAACCGGTCTTCACCGACCATAAGCATGATTCTTTTCATTTTGAACCAAGTTCTTATGAACAACAATTGCACACATAATTTGTATACACCAAGCATTATCGAAGACCAGAAGCTATAGCTTCGTTTGAAGTAAATTGAGTGCATATAGCAATAGGAATTTTCGCCAGTATTTTATAAAGGTGGTTTTCAATTTCAATCGTTCAAATTTTGTCGGTTTACACATGTAAACAAAGATGCATACGGTTAGACATGCCCAGATGCATGGACAGACAGTCACGTGCACACACACGCTGTCACGTTTGCATGTAATGTTCCAAAACATAAAATATATTTGATCAGTATTTTTAAAGATAATTTGAGATTCAACGAAATATTCCGTATTGTTAAGAAGTCTGGTTTATTTTGAAATGACCATTCAGACACTTGCAGGCTTCAGAGTGCACTCCTAATGTTACGCTCGCTACATTACCGAAATAGAACCCGTTTGTGTGTGTGGATAAATTGTAAATAATCACTCATACCATCGTTCTTTGATGCTATAAATTGTCTCATGATAAAAACGACGCAGTTCTCTCAGCTGGATCACTTTTTAATTGTTATTACAGACAAATCAAGAGAGTTAACTCGCGTTCTTCCTCGTCAGAGATGAGACGTCTTAAATCTACTTATAACGTACATGGTGTCTGTAGCAGGAACTGATTCCGTTATTTTCTTTTTACATATTTTAGTACTTTCGTTGGCACTAACTGTCTACATTTGTAAAGGATTCTCTAGAGTAGAGACGTGTAAAATCCTTAATGAGAATAGTATTTATATTTTACTTCCATAGACGAAGTGGAAGATAAAGAAGTCTATAGAGGAAACAAACTACAGTCAAAATGTCTATTCTGACAGACTAATTGATTGCTTAATAGGAAAAACAAAAAACTCAGAACAAATGCACCGCAATGATAACACCCTGTACTACACTTATTGAAATACACATGTCACATAAATGTCTTTTATATACAAAAAATGCATGTCGTTCCCAACGAAACCGTTGGACGAATCATATTATTCTTTTATTGAACACACATACGACGTTACCTAAACAAAACGCCATTATAAGATAGTAAAATTGGTGTATATGCATATTTCAAGAGTTATTGCACTTTCCTCAATACCTCATCCAAACTATTAACTTTTCACGTACAATTTGCTTAATTACAGCTAGGGTTTGTGTTGTTACATAACTGAATAGACAAATTTACAGATTAAACACATTTACTGTAACTAGTACGTACATGTTAATTCTTGGTAAAGACACAATATTTCGTAGTATACTACCATTGTTTGCATAGACGTATTTGTTTACGAAATGTAACCTCCTGTGCTGGCTCGGAATTCTATATAAAATCTATAGAGATAAAACTGAAAGTGAAAATAGCGCACTGCTAACACACAGCAAGGCACAATATTGACTTCTAAACTTATAACGTACTTGGTAGTATATTATGGTTGCAAGGCTAAATTCTATATCCTTGCCAGCAATTAATATTGGTTTCAAGTTTTGGCACAAGTTCAGCAATTTTGAGGGAGGCGGTAAATCGATTACATCGACTCTCAACATTCAACTGGCACTTATTTTATCGGCCCCGAAAGGATGAAAGGCAAAGTCGTCCTCGGCGGAATTTGAACCAGAGCGCAGTAACGATTCTGCCAGCTCGCTGCCTTTATTAGCAAGTAGTATTAAAACAGAATCGTCCGCATTTACTTTCTGAGTTGAAACTTCACCGAGGTCAACTTTCCTCTTCATCCTTCTGAGGTCGATACAATAAGTACCAGTTGAGACCCAAGATCGATGTAATCGACTTAACGTTCTACGCCCCCAAATTGCTGGCCTTGTGCCAAAGTTTGAAACCAGTATTCACGTACAATTTTATACTAGCTGCAATAAAAGCATGTTTGAAAAGTCTGAAATTTAAATTTGATCACCAATGCATTTAATGGTTACCAAGTCGTTGCTAACATTCGGAACAGTTTTGTTTTCTGCGTAAAACCTCATTACATACTCGCACCAGTCCCTAAAATTTGTATTAGGCACTGATGTTCCTTTTCTTACAGGTGTCATAAAAGCGAAACGACTCAATAAGTATTAATACAGATACCTCCTAATATGTGAACAAGGTCAACTACTCAGCCTAACGTGAATAGTATGATAAATTCGACCTTGTGTTTTACTTCATACAAAATAATAACTATATTAGCAAAGCAAAAAAGCAATAGAAAACAAAACAATAACATTGATAACAGCACTAGTAACAACAATAAACATCCAAATCAATAATAACACAGTAAGGATAAATATATAAACACCGGAATCATTAGTGTCAACTAATATAGTCATATTTATTCATTTTTTTGGGGGGGGAGTTTGTCCAACAAGAAATCAAAAAAGAGAAAAACAAAGCGAAAACATAAACAAACCAAAGTAGTGTAGTCTTCACAGCACCACACTATTGACCTAGCGATCGAAAAAAAAAACGAAAAAAAAACAGAGAAGATAAAACAGTTATCCAGAAAGTGAACAGAAATGTGAGCTGGTACTTAATAAAGATAAAGTGTTCTTGAGAGAGGTGGTTAGCAACAAAGCAAAGAAAAAAAATGGAGGGGGTTGTTTTTGCGCTTTTCTTTTCAATAATAAATGTCTCTCTTTTATATTAATTAAGAAGACATGAGTTCCATTTATTTCTAACTCAAAATTCCCCTAACACGGTCGCCTAAGCGTTTATTGTTTTTACTTTGACTGCTCACTGTTCAGATAGTAATGGCGTCGGTTGGTGAGTTGTCTACAGAATATGACATTGAACAGACGCTATAAGCTGTCACTTTCGACATTCGTCTCACTGCAGCAAGGTGGGGTATAAATGGCGTGTAAGGTAGCGCGGCCGCACACGCACACACACACACACACACACACACACACACACACACACGCACAGACACGCACACACACATTCTCTTTTCTCTGCTTAATTTGACTGTCTACGTGTGTATGTATATAAGTATGCATGTATGTTTAAATGCATGCATAAATGTATATCTGTATATGCATCTATGTATGTGTATATGAATGTGCGTATGTATACATATATACACATTCATAAACACACATACACACACGCACACACACACACACGCACACGCACACACTTAGATTTATATAGTGACAGGTTTCTGTATGAATTTTCCAAAACAAATTTTACTAACTCAGAATTGATCTTCCTAAGACAAAACTGCCACTCCGTTGATTACAACGACGAGGGTTCTTGTTAAACTGATCGATGGGAGCAGCCAGCTTGAGAAATTAATGTTCAAGCGGTTGAGCATTCTACAAACACGTGTAACCTTCATTTCAAAACATTCTATTGTTTGAATATATATATATATATATATATATATATATATATATATACACTAACACTGAACGGATATATAAACAATAAAATATATGCATCTTTTTAGAGTCCAGATATTGATGCATTATTTAGCTCCAATATATTATTAAAATGCAATACTTATTGTTGGAATAAACTTACATTTACATATAATATTGACAAAAACAATGGCGCAGAATAACATGAGAAGCATAGTAAAAACACAGAATCCTAACTTCCATATACGATTCGTAATTTAATTGTAGGCTACAAATGTTCCACTGTTTTACCAGCTTCATTTATGCATATATAAGTAATCAATATGCATAATTAATTAATTAAAACATGTTGTTATTTATTTCCTCAAGTGATAATCATGAATGATTGAATTCAAAATAAAATTACTGTTATGAATATTTTAGAAACAAGACAAAAGGAGGAAATAGGAAAAATCCGATCCAGACAGAGATAAAGCAGTCGCTTTAGAAATGTCGGTTTCGTGATCACTTACACTCTTCGTGTATCACTCACCAAAGCCTGAATTAATATTACATTAATCACAGTGCTCCCCTAACTCATGACAACATCACAGTTATCTATCATGCAACCCTCTGTTAAAATTTCTCTCAAATTTAGGCCTTTGAGATGTTGAGACTGAGTAAAGGCGGAAACAAACTCGTTCATGAGAGATGACTTCAAAGATACTGTATATTGTTCATTCACTTCTGATTAACACAATTGTGAAAGACAATCAGAAAAAGAAAAAGAAATCATAAGAAGTAGGACTTAGTTTTCACAGGGTTTTAGATACAAATTATTCTTTGATAAATAAAACAGTGATAAACGAATCACCTCCAGTCACTTTATAAATGGGACAAATGGTAGAACTATTCACACCAAACTCACGGGCTTCAGTATGACTCTTCCACTGTTAAGTATTTTCTTGATCATCACTATCTCTTTCACTGGAGCACACACTAGTCTGCATGAATTGTTAAGAGTGAGACGCATATGTACATTTTATAATCACTGTCTCAACTTTGATGGGAGCTAGTGTGTGAACGTTTATTAAAAATAGGCAGCCTTGCACCACGGTCATGTAAACCCAAGCGTTAGTCAATGCATTGTGATTTCATAGCTGACCATCGTGGGTGGTCGCCAGTGCACGTTTTTTGTTACACGCGCATACTTCGACTGATCGCCAATCCAATTTGTCACAGATCAATACGGGATAAACATAACACGGTTTACAATTGAGCGAATCTTGTTATACCGGACCAATGATAATTGAATGTGACAAACAAGGATACATGTACTGCCACCACAACCTCCCCACTACTACTACTACTACTACTACTACTACTACTACTACTACTACTACTACTACTACTACTACGTTATGTCTACTACAGCTGCTAGCAATCATTTCGTTTAATTTCTTCAGAATCACATTAGTAAAAACATATATAACATTAACAAAATCTTTACTAATTCTAGAATGTGTGTGCCAGATAGAAGGATTCCATTCTTCCAAAATTAAACAATTAAATTGCGAAATAACTTTCTCTTTCTGTATTCCGTTTGTCAATCCTGTCTGTCCTACATTTCACCACAGTTTTGCCTGAAGATATAAAGAATATTACAAATATTAAAAATAGGGAGAGTCAATTCTCTCAAGACACCTTAAATATGATTAGATTCATATACATACAAAAATATGTTTGTGTGTGTGTGTGTGTGTGTCTTTGTGTGCGTGTGTGTGTGTGTGTATGTGTGTGTGTGCGTGCGCGCACGTGCATGTGTGCGTGTGTATTTATCTGAGGTCTCTGTATCTGTGCATCTGTGTGTGTGTGTGTACACGACGCGCACTCATGACGGTTGCGTGAATATATTGTGATGTGCAGAAGATCTGGCTGCTATTTCTAGCATGTAGGACGACTGCGGAGCGTCTCCATCATTGGCTCGATTAAATATAAAATGGAGAATTTGGTTTCGTGTTTGGTTTCGTAATTCATGAGGTGGTGTATTGTTGTGGCTACAATATATATATATATATTATATAGTCACAACAATACAACACCATATATATATACATATAAGGTGTTGTAACACAGTTTTTGCATGTGTATGTATTTTTATAATACTTCCTTATCTTTTAGAATAAATAGACATAATAGAATGTCTACCGGCTGATGCATGTCATGTTTGTAAAGCCTCCATTTTCTTTTTTGCGTATATATATATATATATATATATATATAT
>NC_068991.1:57946628-57954747 GCF_001194135.2 Octopus bimaculoides
GGACGGGATGCTAGTCCATCGCAGCGTTACTCAAGAAACAGGAAGAAAGAGTGAGAGAAAGTTGGGGCGAAAGAGTACAACAGGGGTCGCCACCACCCGCTGCCGGAGCCTCGTAGAGCTTTAGGTGTTTTCGCAAAATAAACACGCAGAACGCCCGTTCTGGGAAACGAAACCGCGATCCTCCAACCGCGAGTCCGCTGCCCTAACCACTGGTCCATTGCGCCTCCACTCTCTCATATATACACCACATCTCTATTGCTATCTATGCTCTCCTCTTCTTTTTTGTCCTGTTTCTCTCTCTCTCCCCCGTTTTATCTCTCCCTTTCTCTCTCACTCTTTCTCTCTGTGTCCCCCCCTCCATCTCTCTCTTGTACTTTCATCATTTCGCTCTATATTCCTGTTTTGCAATGTAACAGTCTCGGAAGAGGTTCACACTAACCTACAGCTGAGTCTGTTTATGATTGAAAGCTGATCCTTTCAAATTAATTTAGGCAGGAAATTAAATATTGTGGATGTAACGTCAAATTATGGCTACGATTACATGGAGTCTGTTTTACCAAAATAGAATTTCTGACATGTTCATATTTTGACCAGCTCTCCACGTACAAAAGTGCATACAAGTTGCAAAAATAAATAACCAATATGCATATCAGTTGTACATCGAAAAAATTATACTAAACTTAGTGCAGATATGACACATGCATATACACGCAACATATATACAAATACACACGCACAAACACATATACACACACCTACGCGCATGCACACATACACAAACATATGCATTTATGCATGCATCTATTAATACATGTATCTATAAAATGTGAAGTATGTTTACTAAGTTTCATGGTGCGCAGAACCATTGCTGAGAAAGTGGTAAAGCACACCATCATATTAGTAATAATAAATAAAATAACGAGAGTGATTTCAGGAGCACTCCGTCGGTTACGACGACGAGGGTCCCAGCTAATCCGATCAACGGAACAGCTTGGTCGTGAAATTAACGTGCAAGTGACTGAGCAATCCACAGACACGTGTACCCTTAACGTAGTTCTCAGGGAGACTCAGAGTGAAACATAGCGTGACAAGGCCGGCCCTTTGAAATACAGGTACTACTCATTTTTGCCAGCTGAGTGGACTGGAGCAACGTGAAATAAAGTGTGTTGTTCAAGGACACAACGCGTTGCCGGGAATCGAACTCACGACGTTACGACCGTGAGTCGAACGCCCTAACCACTAAGCCACACGCCTTCACGTAACGAGAGTGATAAAGTGCTGGGGAAGAGATTGTGGGGTTTAGAATAAAGACAACATGACAAATCTGAAGCAAGCATTGGAAATAGAAGGTTTGTCATTGAAGGCGTCGCGTGTGTCGATGAAAGAATTTTGACGGATCTAACTGATTTGGTAGTTGACGTAACGATTATACACGGAATCAATTAGTTTGTTGATCAAATAGTTAATTAACCAATGAATAATACAGAAGTGAAATAGAATCAGTGTGTGTTAATTCTTGGCACAATATTACATCATATTTCATCAAATTGTCTTTTCAGCACACGAGTCAAGAATCTTGCAAGCCGGAGATAAGTAACCAAAGCTAAAGACTGTAAATATTTTATTAGAGGGTATTGTGCCAAACCACTCATGGAACATTTTCTAACACGAATAGCGATGAAAGAGTCGGATGAAGAGCGATATCATGTAAATACTGATATCATATCAAGAAAAGACAGAAAAAAAAGAAACACAGAGAACACCATGTCATGTGACAATATTGGAAACCTCAGATGACATACCACAGGAAATTCATATATATGAGGGACACAACAAAGTCATTATATTACTTGGTTATCTATGTTTTTTATATGTCATAACCGGAATTTTAGGATATGATTAAGAGAAATATTTCGAAAGATAAACGAAAATAGCATTCATGAAATAGCGAGGGGGATCGTTGATGGCGCTGCAATTAGGGATGATGTACGCGTATATGTCAGTGAGCGCTTGTATTTGCTTGCTTCGAAATTCGGTGTGGGATATCTGTACGTGTGTTTCCTACGTTTGCGTATTTCTGTGAATGTGTACGGATATACATATTCGTGAGTGCAATGATATGTCCGTAAGCTCTCCATGCTAGCTTGGATTAAGCGACTGCACATCATTTATTTCGCATTACTAGAGAGCATTGCCTCATCAGTGATGAGGTAATCTTCATCACTACATGTAAACGAATCCCCAACGGACGACTATGGCAACTGCCATATACATATATATCTCCACACACACATACATACACATATTCACTCACACACACACACATACACATTCATATCTCATACACCGACACACACACACTTTCATTGACAAAAGTCACATAGATATTCACAAGGACAGGTTCATAAATATACATATATACACGCATACATACACACTCACACACACATATATACATACATAGATACATACACACACACATACATACATATATTTTGTATACATATTTTGTGTATATATATATATATATATATATATATATATATATATATATATATATGCAAAACATTCCTACACGCAAATACGTATATGTATACCAACACATACATACGTATGCATGTATATACACACATGTATATGTACTAATAATACATACACCAGAATACACAGACACACACACAAACAAGTATATATCATATTATAAAAGCTGTAATACATAGCAATATTCATATCCCATAACAGGGCACTGAGCTGGCAGAGTCGTGACCATTCCGCCCGAAATGCATAACTGTATCTCGCCCATTTTTACGTTTTGAGTTCAGATTCCGCCAAGGTTGACTTTGCTTTTCTTTCTTTCGGGGTCGATAAAATAGGAACCAATTGAATATTGGTGGTAATATAATCGACTCAACCCGCTCCAGAAAGTGTTGACTTTGTACCAAAACTTGAAACAAATATTTATATTCCATTGAGCAACCATTATCTGATCTGTGACATTATTGGATGGGTAGAATGGATACATTTATTTACTCGATATCATACCTAGTGTCACAACCTCCATTGTCACATTCACGACAAAATACAGAGTTATCTGCCAAAAGGATAGTGTTTACTTGGTAAAATTTATTTGTATCACAATGAATAGGTAATACATATAACATTCAGGATTTAACGGAACGGGATCAGCAAAAGAAATAATCAAGAAAAAAAAAAGAATCCTACATATGTTTCAATCCGGCTTTAGATTTGAATGATCATTTTCTCTTATTAACTTTACAGGCATGGTTATATGGTAAGAAGTTTGTTTCTCAGAAACATGGTTCCTTTTATTTTTGTACTTGTTTCAGCTACTTGACCGCGGCCATTCTGGAGCACCAGTTTGATTGTTTTCAAATCGAACCAAGGGCTTATTTCTTAAGCCTAGTACTTATTCTATCGGTCGTTTTTGCTGAACTGCTTGCTAACCAGGAATGTAACCACAACATGAATTGTTGTCAAGCGGTGATGACTTACAAACACAGACACAAACACATAGAAGGCTATAGGAAAAGGCACTTGGCCAAGTTGCCACTGAAACTGGAACCATGCGTCTGGGAAACAAACATCTTACTATATATATATATATATATATATAAACACACACATATATATACATATACATATACACTCACATATGCACTACTATCACACTTTGAGAATGAGTGCTCAGCAATGAATTGGTAGATAAATACCATTAAAGTAGTTCAAGCAAGTAGGTACCAAAATTAAAATTCCGTACCGGAATCGATTTGTTCGACTGAACCCTTCAAGGTGATGCTCCAGCATAGCCACAATACAATTACTTAAGCAAGTAAATGATAAGGATAAACATTGAATAAATTTCGATATCTAACTCTGGTGTAATTCAAGGCCAGATCCGGAGTTGAACTCTTATCAATTCTGTCTATAACGGAGTACTCCATTTCTATTTCTTTTTCACTACATTCAGCTCGAGTGTTGCGAGTCTACTGGAGTACCGTCGTTTCTTTCCAGGTTCCACCTACCAAATCCAATCGCAAGGCTTTGTTCGCTTTGACGCTATATTAGGAAACACTTGCCCATAGTGCCACGCAATGAGACTGAACCCGGAACATATGGTTAAGAATCAAACCAGATTGTTCTTACCACACAGCCACGACTGTGCGTATTATTCATTTCATTCAGCAACTACAAGTTAGATCAACATTGAGTCCGGCTTTGAATTGTGTTAGAGGCTCTACCGATTTCACTATCTCTCCGCCTAAAGAATATATTCACTACACAATTGATATATATTTCCCTGTAGATTCTTATATTAATGCCATTTCCGATTTTTGAAATATTTCTTTGTTTCTTAAAATTCCATTAAATTGCCTGAAGCAGGTTTGCGTAAGAAGTTATTAAACACGATTTAAATATGGTGTGTTTGTGTGTATACAAATAGCTGCGAATAAGTATAACTATATTCGTAATGTGTAAGTTGATCTTCATATCCATAAGTAAGGTTTCATTCAGGTAGCATCATACAGAGATAAATGTAATCACTAGTGGGTATTTGATAAACCTATCGAATTATCACTCGAGATAACAGTTATCTCCGCGTGAGATAAAATATTTAGTCATTTCTTGAAATCGTTGAAAATATTTCCACCGGGCATGCTTAGGTCGGCTTATTATAAAACCATATCTTATTGTTATTTCGACAGTTGCATATCATCAACACCACCATCGAAGTTATTGTGATTATCATTATTATTATTATTTTTTATTATTATCATTATTATTATTATTATTATTATTATTATTATTATTATTATTATTATTATTATTATTATCATCATCATCATTATTATTATTATTATTATTATTATTATTATTATTATCATTATTATTATCATCATGATCATAATCGTTATTATTATTATTATTATTATTATTATTATTATTATTATTATTATTATTATTATTATTATTATTATCATTATTATTATTATTATTATTATTATTATTATTATTATTATAAATATTATTATCATCATCATCATCGTCATTATAATTATTATTATTATGAGTTGTAGTAATAGTAAGCTCTTGTTCATGATGAGCATCATCATCATCAAGATCATCATCGATGGCTGTTATTAATATTACTGCACTTGTTGTTAAGATGGCGAGCTGGCAGAATCGTTAGCACGTCAGGAAATGCTTACCAAAATCTTTAGTACACCGGGCAATGCTTTGCCGCATTTCTTTACAATTTACGTTCCGATTTCCTATTCCGTCGAGGTCGATTTTGCAGTTCATTCTTTCGAAATAAGTACCAGTCGAGTGATGCAATCGATGTAACCAACTCTACCCCCTCCTCAATAATAATAATAATAATAATAATGATAATTGTTTTTGATGTTGCTCTTGTCTTGGTTATTATTAAAACACTGAGCTGTCAGAATACTTAGTACACCGTAAAATAAATGCTTACCAGCGCTTCTTCCGGCTTTATATTCTGAGTTCAAATTGCATCGATGTTGAATTTGCCTTTCATTCTTTCGGGGGTAATAAATTAAGTACCGGTCAAACACCTAGGTCAAGGTATTCGACTAAGCCCCTCCCCCGAAGTTTCAGGCCTTGCGACTATAGAAGAAAGGATTATTATTATTATTATTATTATTATTATTATTATTATTATTATTATTATCATAAGGCAGCGGACTAGCACAATTGTAAGCAAGCTAGGCAAATCCTTACCGTTATTTCGTCCGTCTTTACATTCTGAGTTCAGATTCCTTTGAGGCCTACCTTACCTTTAATCCGTTCGGGGCCGATAAAATAAGTACCATTTCAGTATTGCGTCGATGTAATCAGCTTACCCAACTCACCCAAAATTGCTAGCTTTGGACCAAAATTTAAAATCAGTATTAATACTAACATTCTTCATGTTGTTGATTTGTAACCAGTGAAAGGTTGTACGACATTCTGTTGGTATAATATCTACTCATAAACTGGTCGATTAAAGGTGCTAACAGAGTTCACTGGAGTACGGAATATTTGATAACTAGAAGAAACTATTAGCGTTCTACTTCTACCAAAGTTTCCAAAAATACAATCGGTTTGCTGACTATTGCTCTATAGCCGACAAGCAAACCCCTCTTAAAGATATTGTGTGAGCCAAGTTTTTGTTACATTTGTTCTTGTTGATTACTACCAGGTGAGCCCTAATTTAGTAAACCTCTGATCAAAGGGATTCAAATGGTACCCACCATATTATCATTTTGATCGGGTTTACTGCATTTACAATCATTTTGTGAATGTTATAAAGCTAGAGGACATAAATTGGAAGAGATTTCGCTATTATTTCTAGCTAACAATTTGCTCGACATTGAGAGGGTTTGCTCTTTGGTTTATGCTGCTAACCTTAAAGACGAAGAAAACCCCCGAAGAACTGGCAGAACAGTCAGCACATCGGGCGGTGTGATTAGCCGTATTTCGTCTGTCTTTAAGTTCGGCGAGGTCAACTTTACATTTCATCATTTCGGTGTCGATAAAATAAATACCAGTTGAGCACAGAGGTCGATGTAATCCACTTAGCGACTTCCTAAATTTGCTGGCATTATGTCAAGATTTGCAACACATGTTTCAGACAAACTAGTCACAACAGTAAGGGGGGCAATTTCTTACTTCTTTATTGCTCACAAAGGGCTAAACACAGAGGGGACAAACAAGGACAGACAAAAGATTAAGTCGATTACATCGAGCCCAGGGCGTAACTGGTATTTAATTTATCGACCACGAATGGATGAAAGGCAAAGTCGACCTCAGCGGAATTTGAACTCAGAACGTAACGGCAGACGAAATACCGCTAAGCATTTCGGCCGGTGTGGTAGCATTTCTGCCAGCTCACCGCCTTAAGGGTGGCAATTTCTGCCATGCAAAAATAGTGTGGTGCTGGTTTACCACTGTCTGTTATAAATATCTGCAAGAAGTTAGAACAATTACAATAATAACGGTAGTTCCTTAATACAATAATTAAATTGTTCCTACGTATGTGTACCTTTTTCCATTGTGGTGGATCAGCTAAGAATATGGACTTTACTGTATAAAACCGGGTAGATTTTCGCAGGGATGTGTAATGGGAGAAACATCATTTTATATTTGACCTTTTAATTGTTTCAGTCAATAGAACCCGGCCATAGTGGTGCATCGCCTTGAAGAATTTTAGTTGAATGAATCGACCCCAGTACATATATTTTTAAGTCTGGTGCTTTTTCTACCAGTCACTTTTACTGTTGAGGGGACTAAAAACATCAATACCGGTTGTCAAGCGGTGGTGGGGACAAAGAAGACATAAAGACGCACGCACACACATACACACACAGATAGGCACATACATACATGCACCCCCCCCACACTCACGCAGTGCAGTCTTCCATCAGTTTCCATCTCCCATTAACCATTTACAAGGCATTCGTCGGCTCGATGGTTTAGCAGAAGATAATAGTTGCCTTAGGAGCCACACAGTAAAACTCAACCCTGAACGTCGTGGTTGAGAAACAGACATCTTTCCACACAGCTACGCCAGGGTCAAGTAGTTTCATATCAGTAAAGAACTTCTTTAATCGATAGCATATAGCAATGAAAAGTATTTGTGTTGATATTATTAACAACTTCAGATCTTTTAAAATCATTACAGTTAAAAGTGGTAGGCAGGAAGAATTGTTAAAGCGTTTAGAAAATGCTTTGCGCTTTTTCTTGTTCATTTAACGTCCTGATTTCAAATCATTGCGAACTCTTTCCTGTGCGAATATCGTATTATAACTGATTATTTACGAAGTTACATGTTGCTAAAATGCGTTCTATGAAACTTTTGATTTGACATGTGCAACTCCCAGGCTAAATTATGCTTATCGAGCGTGAAATATCACGCAAAATATATCTCCATGGGTAGAGAAAGTTAATTTACTAAGCTGCCGACATCAAATAACGAAAAGTGTCATTCAGTTATTCATTCAGAAACATGAATTCAAAGGACGTACACACTCTCTCTCTCTCTCACACACACACACACACACACACACACACACATACACACACACACACACACACA
>NC_068991.1:57955280-57957374 GCF_001194135.2 Octopus bimaculoides
ATATATATATATATATATACAAACACGTATACAGGGCGCGATGGGTAAGTTGTCATCTTTGTCGGTTTAATTTCGCGCATGTGCATTGTTTGCTCTTGATTTTCTCAGGTGCATAGTAGAGTAGGTTCGGCTGAACACCGTCTCCGAGAAAAACAGTACCATGACGCAGTTCACTCTGCCAGAAATTGGGAACTGACATGCTGCACTGCTTGGTATTCACACCGGAATCTCCATACGAACAGATGACGAACACACAGAACAATCGTTGGCTTGCCGTGTCCGTAAATCATGTACCGATAGCGATAAAAATCAAACGTCCATTTAATATCATGGTGTTTGGAGTGATCATGAGTGATGGCGACGTTAATCCTCCATTCATCTTCCCACACGGTGTCATACTCAACACGGATGCCTACATCAAGTGTCTGGAGGAGACAGTATTGCTTGGGTTAAGAGAGTGGCTGCTGAAAGACTCTGTCTGGCAACAGGTCTCTGCACCACGCCACTCAAGACTTTTCAGACTTCAACCTCCTTGCTTATTATGTTACTCCTCCTAACACCGAAGATGAACTGAAGGCAAAGACTATTACGGCATTAACCAACTTGAACAAGGAAATAGTTACAGGAGATTCCAAAATATATAAATAAACGTGTACTTGATTGAATAGTCCATGGGATTGAGCTTGTAGGTCTAGTACTTATGCTATAGGTCTCTTTTGTTGCATGGCTAAGTCACGGGACATAAACACATCAACATCGGTTGTTAAGCGATGGTGGGGTGACAAACACAGACACACAAACATATACATACATATAAATGTGTGTGTGTGTGTGTGTGTGTGTGTACGACGGGTTTCTTTTAGTTTCCATCTTCCAAATCCACTTGCAAGACTTTGGCCAGCCCGAAGTTATAGTAGATGACACTTAACCAAGGTACCACGCAGTGTGACTGAACCCGGAAGCATATGGTTGGTAAGCAAGCTACTTACCACAAAAATCACTCCTGCGCTCGTGTATATATACACACACTTGTAAGAAATGCAATTGAAAATTCACATGAAATATAGCAGAATTAATTAGAATTTAATTACAGTTTAAGTACATGTTATATCATAGGAATACACTTGATCGGTTTCACATTAGATTTCCAAAATTATATATTAAGTTGCGAATTATGTCTTATGTGGCCGTTGTCATAAAACACGGTTCGATTCTAAAGCAGGAATGTGGCTCAGGACGCTATCCCTTAACTTACATATCGATTGGTCAATTTATACACGCACAAACACACTCACACACGCTCACACACATACACACACATACATACATATCTGCTTATATATAAATGCATATATATAATTTCAGAGAATAATTATAATCCAGGGTGTCAGCTCGTGAGCTCGTTATGTAGTTCAATAAACTTTAAGTCATTTCTGTTAAATAATGATGTCTGACGAGGTGAACGAACAGTAATTATTTTATTTCACAGCATATTACATATATTCTCTTACTTACCTTTATATATGTCATAGAAGAAAAAATAATGTTCATCTACTGAAACTATCGTAACATGAATTTCATTTCCTCTTTTCTTCCTTGTAAATACACTATGCATGTGTATATATACATACAGGAACATCTATCTATCTATCTATCTATCTATCTATCTATCTATCTATCGCCCCTTTTCTCTCTCACCCCTTCTCGTTTTATATGTATATATATATATATATATATATATATATATGTATGCATGTATGTGTGTGTGTGTGTATGTGTAAATATTGAAGGCGGTTGCCTAAGATGCCCACAGAATGGGGACTGTAAGAACTAAAATATAAAAATATGAGTGTGTGTTGACTGAGTGAAAGATAGAGAGTAAAAACATTAACGAAAATAGCCAATATCGTAATAGAAAATCACAATTAATAGAATACAACATAATAAGAAAAAGAAGCAGAAAAAAACTCTGGGAAATAAGATAATACATACATACATAAATACATGCATACATACATACATATATACATACATACATACATACATACATACATATATACATACATACATACATACATACATTCATACATACAT
>NC_068991.1:57957695-57958895 GCF_001194135.2 Octopus bimaculoides
AAACTAAGTGAAAAAAAGAAACAAAATGGTAAAAAAAAATAAGAGAGAAAACAGGAAATAAAAGGAAAGAAATGACATAAAATAAGGAAATAAAACACAATAAAACGCCAGCGAATAAAAAGCAGTAAAAAATTATATCAAAGAGCGAAGAGCGAAAATGGCTGACATTTTGGTTTAAGGCCAGTTTGGTGGCAGTTAGCGCTTTGGAAAGCAATTTGTCGATATGATAGAAAGTGAAGAAGAGAAAAAGAGCTTCTGCTGTATAGCACATGTGTTTATCAATAGACAACAATGCTACCAGCTAATTAACCATCTTGCCAGCAAGAATCATTAATGGCGTCCGTACATTTCAAATGTTGCCATTTCTACTTATTTCTCTGCATTCTGCGCACCGCCTCCCTAGCTAAAGTGCCTCGCTTAATGTGTGTGTGAGTGTGTGCGTGTGCGTCTGTATTTCTCTGTTTCTGCGTTTATGTGTGTGATTATGTCTCTGTGTGTGAGAATATGTCTATGTATGTGTGAGTGTGTGATTATGTGTTTGTGCGTATGTGTGTGTGTGTGTGTGTGTGTGTGTTTGCGTGTGTGTGCGAGGTATCGTTGCTGAGAGATTGATTTCTGTGTATGTGCAAGCCAGATGTAAAGTAATGGCATTCTTTAGTCGATTGTAACTGTGTCTGTGTGTGCGTGAGCACAAAACAGAGAAATGGATTTCTGTATTTCCTGCAAGCGTGTGTGTTTGTGCGATCGAGTGTGAACGTATGCATACAGGCATATATAAAAACATACAATGATACGTAGACACACAGAGAGACACAGACACAGACACACACACACGTATATATATATATATATATATATATACACATGCATGCAATAACATACATACGCATATGCGTATATGCGTGTCTTCATTTCAGTCTTTGTATGACAGTATTTTCTGCGTGTGGCTATCATTGTTTATTTTTAACTACACACACGCACGAACGGACGAATGCATAGTTATATGTTTGTACATACATAAAGCTTGTGCGATTGCGTTTACGCAAATAATTTGTATATACCTACGCAATTTTATGCCTCTCTGTTTGTGTTTCATTACAGATATGTTGTTCTTAGAAAGATCTTCATTTTGCTTATTATTAATTTTGTTCGACATTAGTCCATTGTTACATGTGATTCAGCACAATTCCTGGGATGAAA
>NC_068991.1:57959228-57961344 GCF_001194135.2 Octopus bimaculoides
CTAGTACTTAACCTGTTTCAAGCCTGTTACATGTTCCATCGGGATCTTTTGCCGAACAGCTAAGTTACGATGACGTAAACACAAACACCGGTTGTCAGAAGGTGGTGTCGGACAAACATAGATAGAAACACACACACACACACACACACACACACACACACACACACACACACTCATAAATATATACGACAGTCTTCTTTTAGTTTCCGTGAGCCAAATCTACTCACAAGGCATTTGTCTGCCCGATACTGCTGTAGAAGATACTAGACCAAAGTGCCACGCAGTGGAACTCAACCCAGAATCATATACTTGTGAATGAATCTTCTTACCGAATAGCCACACGTGCTGTTGATGTTTTGTTGTCCTTGTTGTTAATGGTAGAAGTGACATTGTTGATGCTGTTGTAATAATTTGCATTCATGTTGGTGCTTTCACCATTTCATATGTTTGAATTCACTGTTATTCTTCTGAAGACCCAGGAAGCTCCTTATATCTGCAATAATGACTGATTCTGATTCTGTCTATTTATTTTCTAATTTTAACCCCAAACCGTTGTATCATTCAACTTGTTTATCTTTTTCTCTAGCTGATAGCTTGTATTTTGAGCGAGATTTAACTACTCTCGACTACGAGTAATCGAACATTCATGGCGAGTCTTCCCCTGTAGTTAGTTTACATGCATTGTCATTAATATATGCATCGTCTGTCACCCATTTTTGCTTGATACTTTTAATACTGTTTCTTGTGTTATTTGCCGTTTTCTGTTGGTGTTTCTGTTATTGTTAAAGATGTTTTTATTTGTATCATCTAGCTCAGTGGTTTTCAACCGGGGTCCATTAAACCCTTCGCGGTCCACATAAGGTTTTGGTGCTGAAGTTTATCTGTAATAAACTGCATATACTTCAGTTATAAAATGGGGTGGTTATAAATAGAGTGGCTAAAATGTAACCAAATCCCTTGCTAATTAGACATTTAAATAAACGTATTAGACTATACAGTTCTTGCTATACAAAATAAAGCTGATATGGTCAAACCAGGGTCTGTTTCAGTCAAGGGCTTGAGCGATCACTGCCAATATTAAAGCTAGATTAGTGATTTACAACCACTTGTTGCCTATGGACCCATGTGGTTCCTATTTTCCTCAGGTTGATCCTCACAGTCATTGGATGTTTAAAAAGAAATTCTATTAAATTTAAATCAAACATTATTAGGAATTTTATAATAGAATTATATCCAATACATTGCAGGTAAATTTCAGTAATAAAATCTCACGTGAACCGCCAAGGTCCCATATACACTATACTGTAATTCCAGTATAGCGTATATCGGATATTTTCTAACTAACATATATCTAATTTTCCTTTTCAATATAGACACAATGCCTAAAACAGGTGAGAAGGAGACTAGTCGATTATTAGGACTCCAATGCTTGACTGATACTTATTTTATCGACCCTGAAAAAAATGAAAGGCAAAGTCGACCTCCGCGGAATTTGAACTCAGAACGTAAAGACGAACGAAATAACTCTGGTGTTCCACCGATTCTGTCTGCTCGCCACCTTCAACATAATTACATCTAATTTTACCAGCATAACACGAACATTAGTATTTCAGAGAGTATAATTAATAGTGCAACACAGAATATTATACTCGCTATTTTATCTAGGGTACCCTTACGTATTATTGCACTTACATATACCTCTTTTGATGTTTTTTTTTTTTTTCCCAGCGGCTGTTAGTGCTTGTGTCAATTGCTACATTTACGGATATTTAACTCCAGATGAACTGTGATCAAGCAAACTTATGATCGAAAAGCTTTCTAATCAAGTGTATGTCTTTACAGAATGAATCTATGAATGCGTGTATTTTTCAGTGCAGCGTGACTGTGTGATAAGAAATTTACTTCTCAATTACGCGTTTCCAGGTTCAGTCCCACTTCTTGATAACATGGGCAAGTGTCTTCGGCCTCAGGCCGAATACAACCTTGTTAGTGGATTTGAAAGACGGAAACCGAAAGACGTCAGCCGAATATAAATATATATCTATATCTATCTATCTATCTATCTATCTTTCTATCTCTCTCTCTCCCTCTCTCTCTCTCTCTCTCTCTCTCTCTC
>NC_068991.1:57962034-57963005 GCF_001194135.2 Octopus bimaculoides
ATATATATATATATATACATATACACGTATACACATACACAGATAGACACTAAAACACATATCTTCTGTGTCTATTTGTAGATTTGACTTCGTTTTCTCCTCCTCTACTTATTTTTTGTTCCTTTTCCTCTTCTTCTTTCACAACCCCACATTAATCTCGTTCTTTATTCTCCCCCTCATTAACTCTATATTTGTTGAAAAAAAGCTACATTGCCGTCAACCCTCAGCTAAACTTATGTTTGTAGTCACCTACGTAAAAAATACTTGAGACGCAGAGACCGACAAAGCGACACACGCATGCACACCCATACGCACACACACACATACACACATACATACAGATAAACACACACAAACATATAGACGCCCAAACACGAACACTCACCATAGAGTCACGCACACCATAATATGTTTGCCCTCGCAGTCACCCACAGAGTGACTTTGACATGGAATAGACAGACATTACGTTGAAGCAGACGAGGACAAACATTTATACAAACAGAAACAAAATATACACATTGATACAAAAGCAAACATATAAAGTGTCGCCTCATTTTCTTCTAAAGGTGATGGCTGTCAGAAGACCTTGCGGTGTGTAGATATTCCCCTTTACGTTCTAAGTTCAATTCCCTGAGGGGTCGATAAAATAAACTTTCTGACGTGTAGTGCGATCGATCTGATTTGATCGATGTAAACTGTGTGGTCTTGCAGCTTATCATCATCATCATCACCATCATCGTCGTCATTATTATCATTATTATTATTATTATTATTATCATTATTATGACTATTATTATTATTATTATTATTATTATTATTATTATTATTATTAGTAGTAGTAGTAGTAGTAGTAGTAGTAGTAGTAGTAGTAGTATTGTTATTATCATTATTATGACTATTATTATTATTATTATTATTATTAGTAGTAGTAGTAGTAGTAGTAGTAGTAGTAGTATTGTTATTATCATTAT
>NC_068991.1:57963089-57964542 GCF_001194135.2 Octopus bimaculoides
ATTATTATTATTATTATTATTATTATTATTATTATTATTATTAGTAGTAGTAGTAGTAGTAGTAGTAGTAGTAGTAGTATTGTTATTATCATTATTATTATTATTATTATTATTATTATTATTATTAGTAGTAGTAGTAGTAGTAGTAGTAGTAGTATTGTTATTATCATTATTATGACTATTATTATTATTATTTTTATTGCTGTTATCATTATTATTGTTATTATTATTATTGTCGTTGTTGTAGTCGTTGGTATTGCTATTGGCAAGCTGGCAGAATTGTTAGCCGTATTTCGTTTGCCACTACGTTCTGAGTTCAAATTCCGCCGAGGTCGACTTTGCCTTTCATTCTTCGGGTTCGACAAATTGAGTACCAGTGAAATACTGGAGTCGATGTAATCGACTCATCCACTCCTCCAGAAAGGCTGACATTCTGGCAAAATTTCAAACCATTATTATTATTATTATTATTATTATTATTATTATTATTATTATTATTATTATTATTATTATTATTATTATTATTAACGTGATGAGCTGCCGGAATCGTTTGCACGTCGGTCAAAATGTTTAAAGCTATTTCATCGATCTAACCGTTCTGAGTTCAAATTCTGACATGGTCGTCTTTGCTTTTCATTCATTGAAGCAGACAAGGACAAACATTTGTACAAACAGAAACAAAATATAACCCCGAAAGGTCTTAAAATAAATGCCATTTGAGTACTGGGGCCAATGTAATCGGCTATCTCCCTCGCCAAATTTTCAGGCATTGTACTTGTAGTAGAAAATATAATTATCATTTTTAATATATTATTGTTATTATTGAGTGAGAGAGCAGTGCATGTCATCAAAGAGACACCGGGGTAAAATATACGAAGCCCAGCATACCCATCATGACTACCCGTCTGCATCACAACCAAACGTGCGCGACATAGTTATCTGTTATCAAAATAAACAGCGCATGACCTGCAAGACTTTGTAGGGCCCAGTTAGAATTTTCTTCGGGTCGAGTAGTCAATCCCTCTCAAAAAGTCCCTTAAATATTATCATTATTATCATTACTATCATTATTATTATCATTATTATTATCATCATTATTATTATTATTATTATTGTTGTTGTTGTTATTATTATTATTGTTCAGTAGTTTTATTTTTATAACGTGCTTTCACTTTACTACCGAGCGCAGCTCTGTGTGCCTTGGGTATGTGCTGTGGTTTGCTGTGATGCTCTTATGGTTACTGTATTGAAATTGTTTTGCGTAGGATGTGTGCAGTGCCCAGTAGTGCAATTTTCTGTATGAAATATATATGTGTAAGTCCTGGTGTTTTTGTTATGTATTTGTCTGAATATTTTTTTATTATACCTAAGGCACCTACTATGATAGGAATTGTTTATGTTTTTAGATTCCAGATTCGAGTTACCTCTATTTCCAGGTCTTTGTATTTTGAAA
>NC_068991.1:57964552-57965696 GCF_001194135.2 Octopus bimaculoides
GTTGTCATCTGCTGGTATTGATACATCAATTAGAAAGCATTTTTTTTCTTCATGATCTTTGACAACTATATCTGGTATATTTGCCTTAATTTCTCTATCTGTGTGTATTGGCATATCCCAGAGTATGGTTGCTTTCTCGTTTTCTGTGACCTTTTCTGGCGTGTGTTTATACCATCTTTTTTCTGTTGTTATTCCATAGTGTTGGCATAGCTTCCAGTGTATATAGATCCCAGCTCTGTCGTGTCTGTGAATATATTCCTTCTTAGCCAGGACTCGGCAACAAGAGATAATATGATTTATTGTTTCTTGTCCATCTCCACATATTCTACAGTTACTTTTTATGTTTCTTTTCATTATATGTTTTTGGTAATTTCTGGTGGGAAAGCTTTGATCTTGTGCAGCAATTAAAAATCCTTCAGTCTCTGCTTTGAGTCCTGAGCTTCTCAACCATTGTTGGGATTTTTCTCTGTCTATTTCTGCTTTGAGTCCTGAGCTTCTCAATCATTGTTGGGATTTTTCTGCCCTTATTATTATTATTATTATTATTATTATTATTATTATTATTATTATTATTATTATTATTATTACTACTACTATTATCATTATTATTATTGTGTTGTTTTCCCGTTGTTGTAGCTGCTGTGGTTGTCATAATTGTTGGTATTAGTAGTAACAGCAGCAGCAGCAGCAACAGTAGTAGTAGTAGTAGTAGTAGTAGTAGTAGTAGAATCATCATCATCACCAGCAGCAGCAACAGCAGCAGCAGCAGCAGCAGTAGTAGTAGTAGTAGTAGTAGTAGTAGTAGTAGTAGTAGCAGCAACAGCGGCCGCTTTCCCCACTGCTGTACGCCTATGTCCTTCACCTTTGTTTTTTTTTCGATTGCTATCTTCCGTTGACGTTCAGACCTTACAGTCATATTTTAGATTCTCGCGTCTGCTCACGCGTTTCAAAATGCAGACACATACGCGCATGCGCTGAAATACATGCACACGTATGCGTTCACATACTTGCACACACACACACACACACACACACAGAAACTCACATACATTCTCACTCTCACTCCCACTCACCTGTATGCATACATGTATATACATATATACATACGAATATATATATATACGTGCATATATATATATGTATA
>NC_068991.1:57967815-57968323 GCF_001194135.2 Octopus bimaculoides
TATATATATATATATATGTATATATATTCTTTTATTCTTTTACTCGTTTCAGCCATGCGCTCGTGGTCATGCGAGAGCACCACTGTGGTATTTTTGGTCTCCTCCCTCCGGGGTGTTTCACATCACAAGAACAGTAATGGCTTAGAACAGTTTCCTGATCGACGCCACTTAGGATTTGAGCTTCCCCAGAAAACGTCACCATTGCCTGCAACTACCCGACTTCTGTCATTAATGAACTCATGCAGCCACTTTCCCAGTTTAACAGCAACGTCAAAGTCTCGTAGCTTCTGAGTTATACCATGATAGATATATAAATAAAAATGTATATATATGTATGATATGATATACATATATATTTATTTACGTATTTATATGCATATATCTCGCGTGTCAGACGATATAAATAGAAGTAAATTTATGTATTATATCCACACACACGCACACATACACACAAGTACACACACACATATATACACACACACGTATATATATATATATATATATATAT
>NC_068991.1:57969011-57972290 GCF_001194135.2 Octopus bimaculoides
GTATTTATTTATTTATGTGTATGTCTATGTGTCTATTTGAGAACCTGTGTTTGTGTGTTTTCAATCCTTGTAACTAAGTGATTAGGCAAAATGACCGATTAGGACTAGGTTTACGAAATGGGTCCTGGGATCGAATTATTCGATTTAAAATTCTTGAAGAGGGTGATCCAGCATGGCCGCAGTCAAATAACTATAACAAATAAATAAATAAAAGATTACGTACGTTTGAATATATTTCGGCGCATTAGAATTGCTTATAATATATATTACAGAGAATCTCAGAATCTTAAAAATTTCATAATCCCCATTCTGAAACTTTACAATTATTCTTTTGAACAAATATTTTCCTTCCATTTCCATATATTTTTTCTTATTTTTTCCGTTCATTCATCATGTGATTTATAAATCTATATGATAAATAATCCTCTGTAACTTCTTAACAATGGATTAATTATCGATATTTGAGATTTATGTCGCCAATCTACAAAGAAACTTAAAATAATCGGCAAAATTTGACAATACACAATGTTTATATTTACAATCTAGTATTCTCCGATAAGTGCCTAGTTATTTTATTCTCAGGATACTTAACAAATGCTTACAAATAAATACATATATCAGTAGATGCAAGCATAACTACATATATCTGTGTGTGTTCGGGTGTGATCGTATGAATTTGTGTGATCGTGTCTCTTCGTATACTCATATATATGAATACATTCATGCACATACACACATGCATATAGATATATACTTCTCTGTGTACGTATATGTGTGTGTGAGCTTATGTGTGTATATATATATATATATATATATATTTGTCACGTCCTCACGTTGTTGTTTTTTTGTCTTTTTCCTTTTTTGAACGAATATATATATATATATATATATATATATATATATATATATTACGTTTATGTTTCGTTCGAAAGATGTCTGATGTGAAATCTACGTTTGAAATAGATAATAGTTATACTTGAGAATGGTGATATTTTGACAATTAAACTTTCGCAGCTTATAACTGGTCTTCACTTACCTTTAAATATAAGAATAATGATAAAACTGAAGAGAAGACAACATATATAGTGTATGAGCCTAATTGAAAATAAATATAACCATCCCCATGTATTAGAAACAAAAATATATATGTATGTATTTATATATATTTATGTATCCATGTATATGTATCCATGTATGTATCTATGTATGAATGTATGCACAGACACACACATATATATATATGTAAGCGCATACAAGGGTGTATGGTTAAACACTGTTTTCAATCCTTTCGTTTCGGGTTCAGTGCCTAAAGCATAGCACTTTGTGCATGTGTTCTCTACCAAATTCTTGTGTGTGAATATGGTAGAAGAAAACAGCTTCGAAACCCGTTGTCTAAATTAACTTTCAAATCTTCAGAAAAATACTTTTTATTGTTTTAGAAAATAATAAAAGCAACGTAGCATACATACATATATACATACACATGAAGCTTCACCATAGAAAGATAACAGATATAATGAGTAAGATTTTGAATCTGAGTCGAAAGGGTATTTAGAAAACTAAAGACACCAGAACGACAACGAGAAACACCAGATGACGACGACTCAAAGACAATAATAATGGTGATGTCGGTAAAGGCAACGAGCGTGATGACGATGGTCATTGTGATCCCCGTGCACACCCTCCGACTTCTCATACTTCTCTCCCTCCTTCTCCTCCCCTTTTCATCATCAACATCATCATCATCATCGCCATCACAAAAACTAACATCACCACAAGCACCGACACCAACACAACGATCATCATCCTCATCATCATCATCATCATCATCATCATCATCATCATCCTCATCATCGTCATCACCATCGTCATCATCGTCATCATCATCATCATCGTCGATTCAAATATTAGGTGCAACAAAACGGCCGTTGCAAAACACCGATACTACTACTACTACTACTACTACTACTACAACTACTACTACTACTACTACTACTACTACTACTACCGCTACTGCTTTTCTTGCTGCTGTAGTAGCCGTTACATCTCCGTCGAAACTTAGTCACGCATACACATAAACACATGCTCAAAGACAAAAACATATACGCATTTGGTGTGTATATATATGTATATATATAGCCATACACTTACTTATGGTTATGTATATATACACACATCGATATATGTATATATATACATGTATGTATAAACACACACATATATATATATGCAGGTATATATATACATACATAAATATGTATATGCAGGTGTATTTATATACGTACATACACACATACATACATATATTTATAATATATATATACATATACATATATTTATAATGTATATATATTCCAAATGCATACAATTATATTCAATGCTATTCGCAGCTTCACCGAGTGCTACGTAATATAGAAGAGCACGTGACCATATACGTGGGTATGCATGTGTACTCACACGTATAGACACACACACGTATATACATACACACACACACACACACACACACACACATATATATATATATATACATACAAACATACATACATACATATATGTATGTGTATATATCCACACCTTCACCTAACTTCTGGAAGCCAAGACTAAAGTAAGAGAGCTTCCGGTATATATTGTTAGAATGCGATAATAACGCAAGGTTGATTATAACCCTATTGTTATATCTATTGAACTGTTGCAATTTTCAATTCAATAGTATTCAGCAAGGAATGCTCGGCTAATAGATGAAGCTTTCTCTCAATGCTGCTCTCTGTACTCTAGCAACGAATGTAAACTAGATTTACAACACACACCATGCTATCTTTATTGTTTGCATCAATTGCCATCGTTAGATAGTTGACTGCTTGCAAATGAATCTTCATTCAGGTTAGTGTCAATAGCTCTAAAGGGTTACAGCTGCTCCTGTTTACATTTACGTACGTACGCATTTTTGTGTGAATGTGCTTGAGAGAGAGAGAGAGAGAGAGAGAGAGAGAGAGTGTGTGTGTGTGTGTGTGTTTGCGCACGTGCGCATGGGAATGTATATGTGTGTGTGTGTGTGTGTGTGTGTGCGAGTGTGTATGTGTGTGTATGTATGCATATATGTATATGTATATATATAAATATATATATCTTAGTGTATGGATATACATATAATATATAATAATATACATATATGCATACATACACACACTCGCACACACTTATATACATACATATATAAATAAATGAATAAATATATATATATATATATAAATATTTATATATATATATATATATATA
>NC_068991.1:57972570-57975107 GCF_001194135.2 Octopus bimaculoides
TATATATATATATATATATATATATATATATATGCATATATATTTATACACACACACACACACACACACATGCATATATATGTATGTATATCTATATGTATATGCATATACATAAATCAATGTTATTTTGTAAATAAAGGTGAAGATGATTGTGCAAATACACTAAGATATCAAGGCATATACACACGCGCGCGCGCACACATGCGCTGTATGTATGTGTGTGTGTATATATATATACATACACACACACGCACATACATTTTTTGCATGTTTAAATCAAGCAAAAAGCGTCCATAGAAAGAGGCAAAATTGCATCCTACGTTTATGTGCATATTTCTATATTTACATGCGTAGTTACGCTGTGCTAAACTGTTGGTATTTGTATCCATATTCTGAATATATCTCCACAAGTATGTCTTGGCACATATGTATATGAATATTTGAATACTCGTAATTGTGGTTTGGTTCCTATGGAGATGCGTAAATGGCTGAATGATTGTCAATACATAAATATATATATGTTTGTTTGTATGCATGTATTTCACTTTTGAGGGTGTATATAGAAACCCCCTTGGCAATGAATTATTATGAACCAATTGTTCAACTGTTGCTGAGAATATATATACATATGCCACATGCATACGTGTACGCATACATACACATTTGACTATACACACTCTCACTTCTCCACAGACACATACAAACATATGCTTATGTATAATATACGTAGAGTATGTAAGTATGCAATATGGGCATTCATATGTGTGCGTGCATATGTAGAACTAGATGGTGAGAGAGTGAGAGAAGTAGGAAACGTAAAAATTGTGGAGTGGTAAAGCGATGTGATGAGGAAATTGAGAATATAAAGTGTGAGCGTGATCGAAGGGGAGTGCAGAGGAAAGAACGAAAGACGAACATAGTTTGTGAGAAACGGAAGAGCATTTGTTCTTTCAGCTTGTTTGTATGACTACGTCAGTGAAATGGATTTCATATTGACTTGGAATCTTTTATTTGTTTCTGACATTATTTCGTGACCATGAAAATGCACCCACTTTGAAGTGAATAGTTAATTATATTAACGGATATGTGCTACTAGTATTTAATTTATTGAGTCTAGTTTGAGCTGTTTAACATCTTAATGTAAGGAGAAATACCTGTATTATGTGTCACGTTATACCGCTTTTTCTTCAATCGCCATGCCAAAATATATGGGACATTTCTTTTAATATGCAAAGACAGAGCTTCACTTAAAAAAATATTTCTTTTAAATATATTTATTAGATTAATTGTTTCAATTCCGAGAATTAGAAAGACTCCGGATAAAATTCCTTGCCGTATTTCGTTACCTAATCTTACTAACTTCATTCTTTGTATAATAGGTTCTGATTACCACTTACGAATTCTATTGGCCCATTTTTTGCATCCTATTTTCTAATGAAAAAAATATTTTAGTGTTTAAAGCTGTACCTGTCAAAATCATTTCTATAAATTTGTGCTAAACGTCCATGCTCGTTTTCCAGCATTAATTAAGCCTAGTCTCATGTTATCAATAATACAAGGCTTTCATGAGTCTCATATTATTTTGTCGGTGGAAAAAACAGGGAATATGTATCATATATAATGAACGCATGTCAGGAAATATGTGATACAAAGGACAGATAACGTTCTAAATTCGTATAACGGAGTAAACACGTTTCGTTCCAATGTCTACGAAATTTCTGCAAATCATGTGTCAATCACCAAAACCATTCTTTTGGAATTTTTAGCCAATTGCCGTTATTCCAAGACCTTCTCCCTTTCCTTTTGCAATTGTTGTAAAAAAAAATCAAATTATCGACAGGTAACAATTCCCAAATTAATATTTTCAATTTTGAATTTTATCAATAAGAATTTCGAAAAATACTTCGAACTCATTTGGTGAGAATTGATTTTATACTTTATCAGACGTTAAATAATGTGCGGTGATTGGCAGAGGATTGCGATCAAAGATTGCGTGATTTAGTAAACATTTAAACCTTTTCCAAAACATTAGTTAGCAAGTTCTAATTTTACTGCTTCCTATTTTACAGACAATTGTGGAATTTATATAATCTGCTCAGATATTTTATGTCCTAGAGGTTGCTCACATTTCTCATTTTGAGCAGCACAGTTACGTAGGCATTAACAATAAAAAAAAAGAATTCTATAGATACGTCTGTTATCAAGACAAATCAAGGGTGATTAACATATAGGTTAGTCTACAAAGATATGCGCTGACTGAGAAATATATTCGCATCATCGTAGTACCTCGTCCTTTTCTGCTTCGTTGCGAAACAGATCGGGTATACTTTTCTGCTTGCTTTTGCTACAGTAAACACAAAGAATGTGTATGCATGCATGCATGTATGTATGTGTGTATGTATCTCTCTCTATCTCTCTCTCTCTCTCTCTATATATATATATATATATATATATATATATATATATATAAACTAGCTCACTCATGCACATGTATAAAAATACAAATATACACGCACACACACAAACACACACACACA
>NC_068991.1:57975311-57976426 GCF_001194135.2 Octopus bimaculoides
TATATGAATACGTATATATATATATATATATAAATATATATGCTTTGATATGTGTATATGGAAGTATTAAGTATGTATGTATAGTTTGTAGGTGCACATACATAGTCACTCGGGCATCTAAATATTTCTTTAAAAAATTCCGTCTCAAACGTATTCATTTAATTTATATATTTTCCCATAAACCATAATCAATAGCAAAATACATACACACATATATAGGTATATATATATACATATATATATGTATATGTATATGTATATAAATATATATATATAACTGCGGGCTGAACAGTCATCAGAAACAGGGAACATACACTGCTAAGAGACACACACATATATTTATATATATACTATAATTAAATGGTAAATTTAGTTTTTCGGGAAAGTTCTCATACTAAAGACACAACGTTGTTATAATCGGCAGTGGAATTTGAAAATTAGATTAATATAGCGAACCAGGTCTCCAGGGAAGACAAGTGTTAAATTGAGCTATATATCTAGTGAAACTTCATCTTGACTGTATTAAATGGCGACCGACTCAAGGAGATTGGTTTTTATTTAACTATGTTTATTTTGACTAATGTCAATGTACTATACAGATTTATTGTCATACGGTTTTCTATAAATATATATAGGTAGATATACACGTGTGTGTGTGCAATTGTTTGTGTGCTTGCATTGATCTACCTATCTATATATCTATCTATATATCTATCTATCTATCTTTCTTTCTATCTATCTGTATACATACATACACATACATACATACATACATACATACATGTATATATATATATATATATATATATATATATATATACAAGAATAAGGGCAGAGAATCGTCAATTAATAATAGAATTAATAATTAACAATTCTGCCAAGTAGTTCAGTATGAAAAAAACCTTTATCGGTAAGACTATTTATCATTATAAATATACAGGGATTAGCAATTGAGTTGCTTCTCCAACATACTGAAAATTTAGAAATAGCAGTCAAAGAACTACTGATTCCAAACTACAAATTTTCTCTAAAGTGGATGGCGATATTTATGGCACACATAGAACAAAAAACCGGAGGGAAAAGCGTAAACAAGCCAAGCCTTTAGTTAATTGGAT
>NC_068991.1:57977280-57978929 GCF_001194135.2 Octopus bimaculoides
GCATGGCTGCAGTCAAATGATTGAAACAAATTAAAAAAATATAGATATGCATTCTTCATATGTGTGTTTGTCTGTTTACAATTTTACATGTGGCGTTTTTGAATGTTCTCCACTTTCTTTTGTTGGGTTCAAGTACCAAAAGGAGTACAATGATTAATAATTATTGTAGCATATACAGCTTTTTTTTTTTTTTGTCTTCAACGTTGATTGTCCGATTCTATTTGAAAAATATATTGATCATAAACACTCGCCGTTGTTTGTAAAGACGCAGAATTTTATTTCGCCTTTTATGAAATACTATTACGTTTCGTAATATTTCGACTACCATATTTCTATTTAAACTTGGAAACATACAGCCCATTCAGGCGAGAATAGAAGGCGACAGTCATTTCTGTGGAACAAAGTATTATGGAAGTCAGAATTTTATTTCGTATGTTACGACTGTAGTGTTTCATAACATAACACCAGTTCTTCAGCGCCAGCTTTTTAAGTAAAATTGGAAACATACAGCCTGTTCGGGTGAGGAAAGCAACAATATTTTTTGTGGGACAAATTATTATAGACTAAATATATATTTTACATCTACTAAAGTGTGTGTGTGTGTGTTTCCTTGCTCGGGCATATTTCTTCAAAATATTCAGTCTTACATATACATTTAATTCCGTTTTATTTGTTCCACATTTTGCGAAAGAAGCCTCACAGTATCGCAGCATCACACTTTCGACCAGACCATAAAATGCTGTTATATAGCATTGGTCATATTGAGCTTCTACTTTTGATTGCGATATTCTTTTTCTGTTTTGATGACCCAACTTGCTTAACTAGACAGCCTCCCCATCGCTGTAGAGGCCTTCCAAATAGCTTATTCTAAAAGTGAACCTTGCAACATATCCGGCTCAGCGGAAATTGTACTTTCGGTATTTTGCGATCATATCGTTCTTTCTGATCCCATCTCGAAGTACCTCATTGCAAATATGCTCCTATAATGACATTCCTCGCTTGGATCTTTTACATCGCTGCATCATGTTAGGAAATACAGAATTAAAATATTCTAAACAGAACGACTTCGTGTTATGTTTTAGGGTGTTATGTTTTAGGTCAACTGAGAAGCAGGAATTGTAAAACATCTAGTGTGTTCAATATAACTTAAACAGAAATACACAATGCTCATGCCATGATCTTCCATATGCCATCATTTAACGGTTTATGTCATTTTAAGGATGCCCTACTCGTTGAAAACTGAGAGTTCAGTGAAACACACCCAGACAACAGATGAGAACCGATATATCTTTTGTTTCTGGAAGATATACTGGATCTGAAAGCAAAACACTGTTAAAGATAATCATCTTAAATGGCGATTTTACTAACTTATCGTCAAGTGGCATCAGGAAGATTGAAATTAAGACATCATCATATGATACACAATGATACATGGAAATTTGCACTTCGAATTTACGCAAACGAAGCGAAATATATAATAGATGCACGCATGGCTCTGTGGGAGGAAGTTTGCTTCCCAACCACATGGTCACAGTTTCAGTCCCACTGCATGGCTCCTTGGGCAGTTTCTTCTAATGTCGTCGCAGACTGACCAAAGCATTGTGTGTAGATTTGGTAGACGGTCACTGAAAGAAGCCCATAGTATATAT
>NC_068991.1:57979063-57979946 GCF_001194135.2 Octopus bimaculoides
TATTTATACCAGAATAAGCACATTAATGCGAAACATGGTGGAAAAATAGTACTCGAATACCAAAGGTAGAGTGATATGCTTTAGTAAAAGCAGCAAAATGATCACAAAAACTGTTACTCAGAGTTTCACGCTCCCGTTCGTCGGACAGTTTTCTATTGTGCATTTCGAAAGTAACCTAATGTAATCATTATAGCCAACTGAAACGCTGATGATTTTCCTTATAAGATATTTAAAATGCAAAATTATATTTTTATATATGTTTGTAATTTTCATCTTATTTGAGAAATGAAACACTTGATGGTTAATATGTTGATTAATTAATAGATTAATGTGTAATCTCTCTGTTTTCTAACTCAATATATCCATATATATTTTTTGCTTTACAATATGTGTTGATGTTTTTACGTCTACGTAAATAAGCGTTTCAGCAAAACAAAAGAAAATTGTATAAGTACTAAACTTTAAAATAAAATTACTTTCAGTTTCCGCCCACCAAATCCACTCACAAAGCTGTGGTTAGTGCAACACAGTGGTACTGAACCTAGAACCATGTAGCTGAGAAGCAAATATACCAGAGGCGTTTATGAGCCGATAAAATAAGCGGTACTGATAAATTGGCAGTAAAACACTCAGCACTTCAACCGCTGTTTACTATGAAGACAAGTAGAAATATTTATTGTTGATGAAGTGGTATTCGTGGTCTGTTTAAAACGAATTATGAAATAATCGATAAAAATATAAAATTTAGTATATACAACTTGAATTCAGTCCTCAATCAGTATATAACGTATATTGATACCTATACATGCGCACAAACTAATACATGCACACAGATATATAAAACTTACCCTTTTAACCAGCAGTTATATTGAAGATAGCATGT
>NC_068991.1:57981249-57983824 GCF_001194135.2 Octopus bimaculoides
AAGGAAGGGAAAAAGGGGCAGTTCGATCATAGATAGATAGATAGATAGATATATAGATAGATAGATAGATAGATAGATAGATAGATAGATAGATAGATAGATAGATAGATAGATAGATAGATAGAAACTTGTAAATCTGGACTTCCAGGAAGGTCTCTAGATTATCGATCATATTATAACAATGAGGCCCGCTTGCAATTTCATAGATGAAACAGTTAAAAAGCAATATCTCTGAAAGGTTGCTACTTTTGCGCAGTGGCATTAGCCTGCATGGGTCTTTCTGTGGACTGTTGAACAACCTTACTCAAGTGAGTCAAGACCATAATTCCTTATATAATTCTGTTGACATTGCTTCTGTACTCTGCATGTTCATAATGTTAATCAGCTTTCCTGTTGTGAACATCGATCTCTTTTGAATATGACACATTGCTCTGTACAAGGCACTCCTCCATGTGATTGAATTCGAAGAATGTCTCTGTGAATTTATGTGTGTATGAAGGTATTTATGTATGTATGTATGTATGTATCTATGTATATAAGCATATATGTATGAATGTATGTATGTCATTATTTAGTCTTATTTGAAGGTCTCTTGCTAATACAAAACGAGTCAATTTCTAACCTAGATTCATGGCTCCATCATTGGAATTTCAACATCAACAGGCTATGTTTGAATGTATGTATGTGTGTATGTATGTATGTATGTATGTATGTAGGTAGGTAGGTAGGTAGGTAGGTAGGTAGGTAGGTAGGTAAGTAGGTAGGTATGTATACGTGTAGATTTAGATGTTTTGTTTTATTTATGTATTTTCATGCGTATAGTTACATATCTAGACATACTCGTATGTATGTCAGTTTTCAGTTTTATTTCAAGATAGATACATACATACATACATACATACATACATGCATACATACACGCACATACACACGCAGACACACACACGCACGCACGCACGCAGACACACACACACTCACTAACAGATATGCAGTACCTCTTAACATGTGTTTAATAACGAAAGTGCTTGCACACAAAACGTAAAATTCCCTCCAAATTGTTTGTGACATTTTTCTCTTGTTGATTTTTGTTTTAAACATATAACTTTGAAGTAAATCTTACTTCAGATATGTATATTCATATAGAGATACATAACAAACACTTTACACACACACACACACACACACACACACACACACACACACAAATATATATACATATACCAATTAAGACGATTTACATCTGGTGTTGGTAATTGCCTTAACTTGCCAATAGTGTGCTGTATATTAATAATTATATTTTATCTATGGAAAGTGGTATGTATAAGTTCGTACATATACGTATATATGGATACGTATATATACATATATACATACATACATACACACACACAAAACAAACCCGCCCTGAGACACACAAATACACACACACACACAACCGTATACAACACACATCATTATAGAGTATAACATGGCTATTAAAATGCAGGCTACGACAGTTTATGAAATCAATTAGCATCACAAAATAATTTATGCAATGTGTGAATCGGAGTTCAGATTCAGGAAATTGAGAAGAACGCCTGATATACTTTCTGTACACATATCAAAAGTTGCTTCCCATAGACATGAGCAACCAGGTGATATCTAGAACTAGTCAATTTATAGTATGTGAATGGATGGGCCATGCAGTGGGAATGAACCCGGAACCATGTGGTTGGTAAAGAGGTCATCCTTAAGCAAACACGCATATCTCTATATCTATCTATCTATCTATCTATCTATCTATTTAGTTCTCTTTCTCACCCTCTTTACATGTATATATATCTATATATGCATGCATATATGGGTGAAAGTGCTTGTGTACGTGTGTATATGTGTAGAAATGTATGAGTAGGTGTGTATGAGCGTGTGTGTGAGAGTGTGTGTATAATATATGTCGGTTTATGAAGCAGTTTATGTAGTTGTTTTATTTAAAAAATGATATAATATGCCTAAGCTTTTTCTTACACAACGCATACATTTTGGAGATATAGCTAAAACGTTCGTCCACTCATACGTTGGTGTATACCACGTGTTTGTGTATGCGTATATGGACACACGAACCCGTATTCCTACACGTAATGTATACATACATACATATATACATACCTACATACATACATACATACGTACATACATGCATACATACGTACATACATGCATACATACATACACACACACACACACACATATATATATATATATATATAGAGAGAGAGAGAGAGAGAGATAGATAGATAGATAGATAGATAGATAGATATATAAATATGTATATATATATATATATAAGTTTATATATATGTATGTATACACACGCGCACACACACACACATATATGTATATATACATACATATGCATATATGTGCGTGTGCGTGTAGACATCTGTTTACATATACCTGATGTTTGCTGATCTCTGTTTTCCTCTCTCCATATATACATACGCTCAAGCACAGGCATACGTACTGTCCTGCATATGTATATATATATACATATGTATATATACGCACATATATATATACATACATATTTATATATATA
>NC_068991.1:57984769-57985478 GCF_001194135.2 Octopus bimaculoides
AACGTATGCTCTCGATATGAAAGTTGATAACTGTTATGATTCTACTTCTATCATCACCACCACCGCCACCACCACCACCACCACCACCACCGTCAACTCTATCACCACTGCTACTACAAGTGTCGCTACTACAAATACTTATAATAATAAGTCTAATAATAATGATGATAATAATAATAATGATTATGATGATGATGTGGATGATGATGATATCGGCAACGCTCACGACAATGTTGATCATGGGGACGACGATGATGATGATGATGATGACAATAACGACGACGACGACGTCGATGATGATGATGATGGTGATGATGATGATGGTGATGATGATGATGGTGATGGTGATGATGATGATGTTGATGATGATGATGGTGATGATGATGATGTTGATGATGATGATGGTGATGATGATGATGGTGATGTTGATGATGGTGATGATGAAGTGGAGGTGGGTGGTATGATGATGCTCTTAAATGGTCTCGTCATGAAATATTTATAGCTTCTATTCCTCCAACCAGTTTTAGCCTGCAGTCTCTGTCATCTACACAAGTTAATAACAATAATCCTCAATAGCAGTTCAAAATTCACAGCAGTGTGATAAAGATTTATGACATGCTATAAACCTGAGATTAATTAACTTTTTACCTTTACATATATACATATATATATATATACATACATACATATATATATATATATATATATA
>NC_068991.1:57986365-57992795 GCF_001194135.2 Octopus bimaculoides
AGAGAGAGAGAGAGAGAGAGAGAGAGAGAGAGAGAGAGAGAGAGAGAGAGAGAGAGAGAAAGAAAGAAGGAAAGAAAGAGAAGAAGAAGAGAAAGAGAGAGAAAGACGCTTAAATAATGTCTGATATGCGAATTTTGCACTGCTCAATCGGAACGTTGTGAGAGGAAACCAGACAGAACAAAATTGACATAAAGACGTACTTTAAAGAACATGATACGTGGTGGGAAATTAATAGATAATTTAAAAGAAACATAATGATGGATAAATATAAAAAAGGCAAATGAGTGAGGAAGGATGTTTCTGCCAAATAATTTGTGAAAAAGAAGTTTGGTTTATTTCAAAATTTTAATTCATTAATATCTTCAATTATGCATTAGCAATCTTCACACACCAAAATAAAATTTTAAAAAATATCTTATACTTGTTGTGTTGTTTTGTTGTCTAGTATTACCAATATATAAATGGCAGCAGGACGTATCACTTAATTGTAAGTCTGCCCTGTGCAAAGAGATGAATTATTGAGTATATCAAGAACAGGTTAATAGCAAACCATTCATTACCTGTAATTCTGGGCTGTTTTTTGTAGATTGTCACTGCAAACCATGTGAGGCTTAGAAATATAAAATAAATGTATAGGCCTTTAAATGTTTGGTCCCAGACTAACAATTTTGATTAAGTGGAAGTTGATTACAGCAACCCTAGTGATCGAAAGCTACTTATATTATCAACTCCAGATGTATAGAAAGCGACGTTGATCCACGGATATTTGAACGCAGAACTGAAAGCGCTGGAAGAAATGTCACTAAGTACTTTTCAAGTGAAATAACAATTCTTCCAACTCTCCATCTCATAATGTTGTATTTTCCTTTCTTATATAAGCACAAGTCCTGAAATATCGGGGATGGGAGCTTGTTCTTTACATATATCTCAATACTCAACTGGTACTTATTTCCTCGACCCCAATCGATGAAGAGCAAAGACCACCTGTGCGGATTTTGAGCTCAACGTAAAGAGGGAAGAAATGCCGCTAAGCATTCCATCCGGCGTGGTAATGATCCTGGCAGCTCGACATCTTGTAATAAATATTTAATAACAGTAAAATGTAAGTGACATAACTCGCAATGAAATATATATATATATAGGGTGATCAGACGAAATGTAGACATGTTATTCAAATAATATCTCCATACAAAATGATATATCGAATTTAAATATGCTCAAATAAAGCCCAGAAAATGTAGATTAATTTTCGATATATCCACTCTACTCTTGGCATAGAGTCCTTGCCGGAGTCTGGGAACAAATTGGGAGCAAGTGGCACGAACAGATTCTTCGAAGATTTCGTCCCAGTATTTTTGTAAAAGGTGTTCAAGAGATCTGACACTCGTGTGAGTTTTAGGACAGACTTTGTTCTCAAGTATAGACCATATGCCAAAGTCCATCGGTTTTAGGTCGAGTGAAGAGGGTGTCCATAACTCTTTCGACCTGTACGCTTTGAAATTCTCTCGGTACCATTCTTGGACATTTTTTAACCCTATGAAATGTCAGACCATCTTGTTGTAGAGTTATACCTTCGTCTTTATCTTTTAACATGTCCACTTAAATATGTTGGTTGATATATACACGATTATTATCGCAGGTTTCTGCCACCGAAAGGATAATCGTTGTTCTACAGGAATGACCTCATTATTTGCAGCATATATATACGATCATTTTGTGCATTGTGGTACACTTTGCACACTGAATAAAGTTTCGTATATTTACATTATTGGTGGTTGCCTGCATCTCTCAGCTTTTGCAGAAAATTTGCACTTTGCAGTATTTTTGTCTTTGTGGCTTCAGACGGAAGATGTGATTTTGATATCTTCTGTGGGAATAATTAAAGATCATTTTGCTATAAATTCCATACTCATTTCAAGAACTCTTATCAAACATTAACCCAACACTGTATTCGTCGTGGTTGCTTCATTCTTTGCCGTTTTCCTATCTTTTGAGGTTACAATATAGACGTACGCGCACACACATCTCCCTCCCCCCTCTCTCTCTCTCTCTCTCTCACTTTCCTTCTCTGTCGCTCTGCATGTATATATATATATATACACCCATACATACATATATACAGATAGATTGATACATACATATACATATGTATATGTGTGTGTGTATGTGTGTGTGTGTACGCATGTATGTATACATGTGTAGGTTGCGTGCGCGCATGCATATTATACGAATTACAAATGGTTTCTATAAATTAAAGTAAGGCAACATACACAGATTGATAATAAGCTCCCGGCAAGCTGACTTTTGCCATATTATTTCCATTCCCAGCTGAAAGTCTTACACTTCACTTGCTTCTTCTCATTAATTATAAATTCCAACACAACACAATCGTAATGGTCTGGAGAGGGATAAACACTGCTGGCCATGTTTTCATTCCGAACAGTAACATGTAGAGATAATCTGTGTCTCCTTCTGAAATTCATTTTAAAAGGTTTACGTGATGATTTTATTTACATATTCTATTCCAGTTAGTTTATATTATTTTTGTAAGAAAATATTGTACATTAATATTTCCTGAGAAATATAGACAGCTTTTATTTACTACACGAAAACTTATAAAAATAGTTACTAATAATATAGGCATTTAGCAACAGAGTGTCATGGGTGCCAGGCTGGCCATTTTCGAGGTTAGTATATCATTTTCTGTGTCTCGACGTCTAGAATCCCAAAAGGTTGGGAGGAAGAACCGGTGAGGCTTGCAATAAGGTCGAAAATCCGGCTGAAAAAAATTGTACCCAGACGCTATTGATACGACGTTCACTCCCCCAAACTCGGACCAGAGAGTTTAGTAACACACCGTGGTAAGCACACACGATGTATCATTTTTCGAGGTGTTATGACTCATTTTCTAATTTTCCTTGTTAACATCATGACGATAATGGACGGTAATGGGCTATTATCTTACTACCTTGTCTTATCTCTTAAAGATACTTACCTCTTAAAGATACATACCTTAGTATATTAAAACACATACACTACCTTTAGAGGTCACTCTATATTTTTCTAGGTATTATGGCTAAATATGCAATCTGATACACCGTTTTGTAGTACCGGAATATTCTACAAAATGAGAAAGGCGCAGTCATTGTTTTATCGTTCAGATACATACATAAATAAATACATTTACATACGTAGACTAATTAGAGATGGTCTTCACGGTTATTTTAAGACCACAACCACCGGTATATCATATTCTGAAATCGCGAAACTTTGATTGCGTTTTTCAGGGTTTTTAAGTTATGGCGCTTACGACGGTCTACTATTAAACGCCTCAATTGTAGCAGCAGAAAATTTTTTGTACGTAGAATGGCGAGCAGTTTTTGAGGATTATTGGAAGTTCATTATATCGAACCCCGTATTTGGCAATTACTTTTCAACGACCACGAAATAATGCATGGCAAAGTGACCCGTGGCAGAATTTGAACTAAGTAGGTTAAGACCGACGAAATCTGCAAAGCGTTTTGCCCGGTGTGCTTATGTTTCTGTCTGCTCGCCTCCTCAATAACTAAGTAAAATGTACTAAACTGTAGGCTAAACGTATCACGAGTCTGGGATCTAAAGTATCGTAAAACCTTTATAATATTATGCATAACACACCGTTTTACTGAACCATTGCAAGAGAAGAAAATGATCTATGATCAATTATATTTTGTTTTCCAGAATCAACCCTAGGCGCAGAAATATTACCCGATATATATTATTGCTATGTTAATGCAACCTGCCGTGTGCTCACCATAGGAAAGATTCACCACATGAAAGCAGGCCTTCATAGCGTGTACGAAATAGAGATCTGATGGGAGGTGTAGCTATTTAAACTTGAAGAAATCTTGAAGAATATTATGGAGTTCATAACTGAAACAACCATAACCAGAATCTTCGCAATCAATAAACAATATATACCTATATGAATAACGAATACAGGTACCAAACCTTAAAAAATATCTTGACGTTTCAAACGTCTCACTATAACGAAAAGTGCTGCGTGCCACTTATGAGGGGTTTTTGAAAAGTTCCTGGCTTTAAGGTTATCTCGAAAGGCCTGGTTGAAGGCCCAGACTTCCGAGTTCTTTTACAAGGCTTAGAAAAACTGAAGGACCGCTGGAATGAGTTTGTGAATCTGACCGGGGAATATGTTGAATACTATCATAATCATCTTATCCTCCTTATTTTCAGGAGGATAATCCAGGAACTTTTTAGCATCTCCTAGTACTGTTAACGAGTGAAACAGAAGGCGAAACATTGTGACCATCTGTATTTGAAGAACATGTGGTTGGATTGGCTGAAGCATAACGAAAATGTTTCTAACCAACAGATTTATCTACACAGAAAATATGAACTGCAAGAATTTCAACTCAGGACATACTGCAGTCCAACATATTTTGTTATAAATGGACTCAAGGAGACGAGCTGACCGAATAGTTAACCCACCGGACAATGTGATTGGCCTCATTTCGTTTGGTTTTATGTTCTGACTCCAAATGCCACCGAGGTAGACTTTGCCTTTCGTAATTTCGAATTTCGACATCGATATAATCAACTTCCTCGCGCTTTAAAAGTAGCTGGCTATATAATAATAAAAATAAAATTTTTAAAAAAGTTATTTTCGCTAGTTCAAATCCCACCGAGGTCAGTTTGCTTTTTATCCTTTCGGGGTCTACAAATTAAAGTACCAGTTAAGACCTAGTCGGTCAATGTAATCGAGTTGCAACTGTCTTCCTCTCCTAATTGCTGGTTGCCTGCCAAAAATTAGAAAGAACTATAAAGAAAAAGAAGAAAATCCGAGTAAAGAAGAGGAGAGGAAAAGAAAAATTAAATGAAATGATGATGCACAGCAAGAAAATGAAGATGAATAAAATAGCATTGAGGTGGATTGTTGCTTGTATTGTTGTTGTTGTTGGCACGTTGAAGCCATTAAGGCAATTATTGTAACACTGTCTCTTTATAGAGGCGGCCTTTACAGCAGGGTGTAATGCATTTTATTTTAACCCATTTATGTTCTGTGTTTGCCATTTATATCGAATGTGTTTATTATTGCGATTCCTTGTGTAGTGTGTAAATGTGACTGTGTTTTCTGAGTATGTGCGTCTGTGAAGAGTGTGTATGTGCGTGTGTATGTCATTAGGAGTGTGCGCGAGTATGGCTGTGTCGACGACGTCATCATTCCCATAAGCCCTCTTCATTTCCATACACTCCACAACACACATCCAATGCCATTAAAACCTCCCTACCATTTTCAGGAATAATGAAAGCAATGCTCAACCATTTCCTCACTGGCACGCTCTCTCTCTCTCTGTCTCTCTCTCGAACGCTCTCGATCACTCTCTAGCACGCTCTGTCTCTCCTTCTACTTCCTCCTCCTCTTCTTCTTTTTCTGTTTTATTCTCTCCCTTTTCTCTCTCTCTCTTCTGTTGTCTCTCTTGCTTCTCTCTCTCCCTTTCTCCCTCTCACTTACTTAATATCTTAGTCTCTCTGCCTCTGTCTTTCTCTATCTATCTCTATTTGTCCCTCACTGGTTCTCTCTCTCTCTGTCTCTCCTGAAACATTTATACAAACACATACACATATATTTACATATGCAAACACACACATATAAACATATACAGATGCACACATACCCCCTTATGCCTCTAACACACACGAAGACCACACGCTCTCACTGCAATCCCTATTGCATGTGTGCAGCAATAGTTACAGCAATACGGAAGAAGACCACCAATATCAACCCCGTCACCACCACCGCCAACACCACCACCACCACAATCCTACTCCTTATCATCATCATCATCATCATCATCATCATCATCATCATCATCACCACCAACGCCACCATCAGTTCGATCGTTCGCAGTGTCTTGAGGATCGTCGTCGTCAATAGCATCATCATCAGCAGCAGCAGCAGCAGTAGTAGAATGCAAGACAGCAGGAACTTTCTTTCTAAAGAGACTAACCACTGCCTGTGGGAAAATAAAAGACATTCCTGTGATTTATCGCGCGTCTCTGCCGATGCCTCTTACGTTTCTCTAGCAATGTTTTGGCATTAACTTCATCAAGTCAAATAATGCTTTCAAGCAGAATTTTCATAAAACAATAATAATAAGAACAATAAACAAAAAAACGCAACAACAACAACAACAATAAGAGCAACAAAAACCGACAATAACAACAACAACAACAATGATAACAAAGCAAGAAATGCAGCCTGTATATTCTACTTGTGTATGTGTCCATATGTGTTGTTGTGTATGTGTATGTTTGTTTGTTCTTGCGTATGTGTACTGTTTCTGTGTGTTCTATATATGCATATGTATGTGTGTATGTATATATATATATATATATATATATATATATATATATATATATATATATATAT
>NC_068991.1:57992805-57994052 GCF_001194135.2 Octopus bimaculoides
GTATGTATATATATATATATATATATATATATATATATATATATATATATGTATGTATGTATGTATATATACATGTATGTATATATACATGTATGTATGTCTGTGGCCTTGTGATGTGCGCGCTCGCGTGCGTGTGTATATATTTTTATGTATATATGTGTGTGTGCGTGACAGTGTGGTTTTGTGCGTGTATGTTTTTTGTGTATATATGTGTGCGCGTGTGGGTGTGAGAGTGTGTGTATTTGCGTGTGTGTAATCGCGAGTGTGCTTGAATATGTGAGGGCGTGTGTATGTGTGTGTGTGAGTGTATGTGTGTGTTGGGGGACTGTATGTGTATGAGTGTATATATGTGTATGAGAGAGAGAGAGGTTGTGTGTGTTTGTGTCAATGTGTGTGTGTGTGTGTTTATGTGTGGGTTTCATAGATCTTCCCCCGTTTATACATGAGCAATGTTGCTAACTTTGTTTTTGTTGTTATTACTCTTTCACCATGTTCTTCTTTGGCTTTTGCCATTTATTCATTTCTTCATTTTTCTTTCGGGGTGGGGGCGGCGAAGAAGATTGCTTAAGATTTTTTCTTTTGTTTTAATTTTCTATATATAATCATTTTATATCTATTTATCTCATTTTTTTTGTTGTTGTTGTTATTATTATTCTTCTTGCAAGTTGTAAATGCATTCGTTGTTTTTTTGTTATTCCTAATGATAATGTTTTTATTAACGCTTTTGTTAACTTTGTTATTGTTGTTCTCTAATTGTTGTTGATGATGATGATGATGATGATGATGATGATGATGATGATGATGATCATAATGATGATGGTGGTGGTGGTGGTGATGCTGACGATATTGTGTCTGTTGGTTCTCTTGTTAGGGTTGTTGATCTTGTTGTTGTTGTTGACGTTGCCTTTGAATTCCAAATTGCTGTTATTGGTTTTCGTCTTCGTGTTTTTCTTGACATCATCAGTTTTACTTCAGTTTCTTCATCATACTTTTCTTTTTCATAATCATCGACATCGTCATGCTCATTATTTTCATTTCAACCACATTCTTCTTCTTCTTCTTCTTCTCCTCCTCCTCCTCCTCCTTATTCTTCTTCTCCTTCTTCTTCTTATTCCACCTCCCTCTTCTTCTTCTTCTTCTTCTCCTCCTCCTCCTCCTCCTCCTTATTCTTCTTCTCCTTATTATTCTTATTCCTCCTCCCTCTTCTTCTTCTTCTTCTCCTTCTCCTTCTTCTTCTTCTCCTTCTC
>NC_068991.1:57994772-57996319 GCF_001194135.2 Octopus bimaculoides
TTATTATTATTATTATTATTATTATTATTATTATTATTATTATTATTATTATTAGTATTGCTGTTGTTACTACTACTACTACTACTACTACTACTACCACTACTACTACTACTACTACTACTATTATTATTATTATTATTATTATTATTATTATTAAGCTAGCAGGCTGACAGTATCGTTAGCATTTCTTCCGTCTTTATGTTCTGAGTTCAAATTCCGCCGTGGTCGACTGTAACATTTATCCTTTCAGGATCGAAAAATTGAGTATGGGTGCAACACTGGGGTGAACCTAATCGACTAGTCCCCGTCCACCAACATTTCAGGCCCTGTGCCTTTAGTAGAAAGAGGTATCATTATCATTATTATTTTGTTTCTTCACGTTTTTATTGTTTTTGCTTACTTTATTGTTTAACTTCGGGACTCTTCTTTCTTGTAGCTCTATCTTACAAATTTTCGTTATTCGTCAGAGGAATATAGAAATAAGCAAGAGAGGGAAAGACAAAGAAGAAGACAGACAGAGATAGTCAGAGACTGAGCGAAAGGAAGGGAGAGGCACAAAGAGAAAGAGAGGGGGTAACTAAGGAGACATATTATAGAGATTTATTGACTAAATCAATAAAACTACAGATGTCTGTAACGTGAAGGTTGTTTAATATTTCCAGAGTGCCCGACATTGTGTTAGGTCCGCGCCGGCACATATTCTTTTACATATTTACAGTAAATACATGGATTTCAATGCAATTGGTTCTACAGGTAATATAGCTGTTGTGTGTACATTGTTTCTGAGCATGGGCGGCGAGCTGGCAGAAACGTTAGCACGCTGGGTGAAATGCTTAGCGGTATGTCGTCTGCCTTTACGTTTAGGCGCAGGAGTGGCTGTGTGGTAAGTAGCTTGCTTACCAAGCACATGGTTCCGGGTTCATTCCCACTGTGTGACACCTTGGGCTAGTGTCTTCTACTATAGCCTCGGGCCGACCAAAGCCATGTGAGTGGATTTGGTAGACGGAAACTGAAGGAAGCTCGTCGTATATATATGTATATGTATATATATATGTATGTGTGTGTATATGTTTGTCAGTCTGTGTTTGTCTCCCAAGCATCGCTTGACAACCGACGGTGGTGTGTTTACGTTCCCGTAACTTAGCGGTTCGGTAAAATAAATCGATAGAATAGAAATTTTTCGAGCCTGGATTCTCATTCCTAAAGTATTTTTCAATGCTGTTGTTGTTGTTATTATTATTATTATTATTATTATTATTATTATTATTATTATTATTATTATTATTATTATTCAGGTCACTGCCTGGAATCGAATTCGGAATTTTGGGGTTAGTAGCTCGCGCTCTTAACCACTACGCCTTATGCCCGTGGGCTGCTCTTAACCACTACGCCAAATGCCGGAGTTCGATTCCAGGCAGTAACCTGAATAATAATAATAATAATAATAATAATAATAATAATAATAATAATAATAATAATAATAATAAAGTGGGAGGGGGTCAAGGTAGAAGATATAAGATCTGCTCTCAGGAGGTCAAGCAAATGGA
>NC_068991.1:57998914-58000106 GCF_001194135.2 Octopus bimaculoides
AATAATAATAATAATAATAATAATAATAATAATAATAATAATAATAATAATAATAATAACAATAATAACAATAATAATAATAATAATAATAATAATAAAAATAATAATAATAATAATAATAATAATAATAATAATAATAATAACAACAATATCGGAAAATACCTTAGGAATGAGAACCAGGTTTGAAATTTCCCCGTGACACCTAATGAAGGCTGGTGGGTATATCAGTCGAAAAGTTGTGTTGACAACAAACAAGATGAGGACAAATATCCGTCAATTGTAAATAATGTAAATAATGTACATAATTCCTCATCTCATAAATATAGAACTGTAGTTTTGTGCTGTTTAAATACACTCCAGTGTCCACTTTGATGCATTACACTTCGCTCATTATATTTCCTTTATACAATTTACCAAAGCCATAAAAGAGTTCTTTGCTTTATTGTATACCTCTTAAATAATCTGTTCTATCAGAGAGAAGGCAGTACAAGAGACGTGCAGATTAACCACATACACGTATCTACCGGTGTTCTCTTTACCTGAGACACTCAAATTGTCAATGAATTATGCTAACCTAAAGGTAGTAGACATAGCTTATGGAGGTTTCTAGATTTATTCTATCGAGACGGCGACTACTAGATCTAAATATAGAAAATAAATAGACACCATTACAATTGTTTTACACGCGTATGAATGTATATATACACATGTGTGCCGGTTAGTATGTGTAAATATGTGTATGCATACGGTGATACAGTTAAAACATAACTACTAGTATACTTTGCATGTATTTTACACTCATATCTCGATGTACGTATTCGATTTTATGCAAAGAAGAAGAAATGAGCGTCTATGCATATATTGACAGTGATTATTTTAGCTTTTTTGTGTCTATAGTCTCGGATTGCAAACTTGTTATTTTAAATATTGTGTTTTACAAACTTTAATATGGCACAGTAATTTTAGTAGATAAGGAAACATAAAAACAAACAAACCAATACGGTTAATAGAAAGGTCGACAAGGATGTCGACCATAGCAGCCAGTCAGACTGACAAACACTCAAAACACACACACACAAGTACGCAAGTATGTATGCATGCATACATATATGCATGCATGCTTGTATGTATGTATATATGTATAGGTACGTATGTGTATGTATACGTATGTATATATATATATATATATATA
>NC_068991.1:58000607-58009692 GCF_001194135.2 Octopus bimaculoides
TATATATTATATGTATATTTCTGCTTGACGATTTTATTGGCTTTTGAATATATTCTTCATTACTAACTTTTACAATAATATCCTAAATGTTAGATAAACAGTCGATATAAAATATGAGTTTGCAGTGGAAAATGAGAACCACGTCTATTTTTTCATATTGAAAATATTTGGGTGTATATATACATAACATTTTATGTTGTGTGTACATTATTTAATGTCTATGTATATAATATGTAAATCTGTTTGTGCATATGGATATATGTTAATACACTCAATCATAAACGGATTTGCAATTTTTAATATATGTAATTATACATATATATATAGACATACATATATATATATATATATATATAATATATATATATATCATATATATATATATATATATATATATATATTTATATATATATATATGCATATACATATATAGATTTGACTATATATATATACATATATATGTATATGTATGCATTATGCATGTAAGCGTAAGTGAGTAAGTGTATGTGTGTGCGCGTATGTATGTATATGTCTGTGTCTGTATGTACACATGTATATATACGAGTGGGTTAAGGTATTACTTTGTACCTGTGTGCAGATATATAAAGACAATTCTATGAGCATTTGTATGTGTTTGTATTTTACCAAAAAGAAAAATCACACAATATTTAGTTTCGTATTTATAATCTAAAAATCAACATTTTTTCCCCATTTTGTTAGTCATAAGTTTAAACTTTTCCTATTTTTACTGCATTTTAATTTCAAAATATTGCCATATTTGTATCTGTATTGTTTTTTTATCATTCATTTCTCTTTGGTTTATGTTCCATATTCGTTTCTCATTGAATTCGCAATCCTAACCTTCCCTTGCCTTTGTGTTATATTTGTTTTCCGATATAAACAACTTATTTTCTAGTTGCTCCCATTGTATGTAAAATCTGTTAAAAAATGCCTATTGTTTATAAGTAAAGAAAGTTTATAATTTATTGATTTCACATGAAGTGAAAAATGTTTCTTCCATTTTGTTTCTTGTATTGGATATAAATACGATATAAAGAATATTGAGAAGTAAATACACACACAAACACACACACACATACGTAAATATATGTGTGTGTACGCCTTTGTATATACGTATGTATTTAGTAATGCGCATTTGCATGTATATACGTACGTCTCTCTCTATATATATGCACATATATGCCTGTCTCTTTCTCTCTCTCTCTCTCTCTTTGTATGTCTATAATATATGTATATATATATATATATATATATATATATATATATATATATATATATATATATATATATATATATATATATATATATATGTGTGTGTGTGTGTGTGTGTGTGTGTGTGTGTAAACAGAACAAAAATCAAAATCGAAAGCAAACAGATATAATACTTTGCAAAATATATAGAAGAAAAAATCGGTTAATTCAACAATTAACTTTTGCCAGAAACAAATAATGGGGTAACGAACATGCACATAAACATACACATATATGCACACATTCATGATACCAGCAATAACATATAACAGACTTCTTCAAATATACAAATGCGATTATAGAATGAAAATTACAAGAAGCAAAAAAAATTAAAAAATACAGGAACCACAATACAAATATCTTCAGAAGAATAGCTTACAACAACAAGAACAAGAACAGTATTCAAAATAGTAATAACAACATTATTACGAGAACATTAAGCATGAGGTATTTCGCTATTTTCTCTTTGTTTTGTCTTATGTTTAAATAACAGAGAAATCATTTTTATGACGACTTATTGATATTATAATAACATTGGTAATAGAGATCATCAATAGGAACAATAGTGAAAAATAGTTCATGATATCTTTATTAAAATTTTACTGCTAAGAATAAAAACATAAAAAACAATTATTTCCTATGCTGCTACATCGACTGTATATTTATTATAACATTGGTAAATGTATTGACGAAGTGATCGAAAGACAATATTATTTACTGCCACATAAAATTCAACTAGGTTAACTATGATAATATTTATAAACAACCACCAGAACAGTAATAGCAGTAAAAATGACTACAATATAATCTGTATAACAATAGTTATCACAAGGTCTGAAATTCGGGTTCGAGGGGATAGTCGATGAAATCAACCCCAGAAGTCGACTGGTACTTATTTTATCTCCCGAAATTTTGAAAGGCGATTTTGAACCCCGGCGGCATTTGCACTCTGAACGTAATGGCAACCGAAATCTCGCTAAGCATTTTATCCCGTGTACTAATGATACTTTTCTACTCTCGGCACAAGGTCCGAAATTTGGGGGGAAGGGTCCAGTTGATTAGATCGATCCAGTACGCAACTGGTACTTAATTTATCGACCCCGAAAGGATGAAAGGCAAAGTCGACCTGGGTGGAATTTGAACTCAGAACGTAAAGACAGATTAAATACCGCTGAGCATTTTGCCCGGCGTGCTAACGTTTCTGCCAGCTCGCTGCCTTAGTCAGTATAACAACAGCAATAACAAAAACAACAACAATAATTTTTTAGGGTTCCAAATTTTGGCACAAAGCCAGCAATTTCAGGGAAGGAGTAAATCGATTACATCGACACAAGTACTCGTCTGGTGATCATACATCGACCCCGAAAGGACGAAAGGCAAATTTAGTGTAAAGACAGATGCTGACAGCTCGCCACCTTAACAACAACAATAAAAATAGTAATAATGCATATGCGTAATGGCTCTCATCGCTTTTGATCTTCACTGATTGCTATCCTGTACATGTGCATTTCTGATCACGAGCAGAAGTAGTGGAGTAGCAACATGACCATATGTTGAGAGGAATTCTTTGGGTTTGAGTAATTCAGCTCTGGAAACATGGGTGTGCCGTTCATCAAACAAACTCTGTTCAGGGGTCTTTTGACGAGATGAGCTACTCAACTTGAAGAAAATTCTAACTGAGCCGTACCGGCAAGGCCATGCGCTTTTTATCTTGAAATTAGATCACCATATCACGCACATATGTTTGTGATGCATGTTTCTGGTGTACCCTTATAAGAGGTAGGTAGGTAAATATATATGTATGCCTGTAAGTAGGTAGGTAAGTAGATAAGTAGGTAGTTAGGCAGGTAAGTAGGTAAACAGGTAGGTAGGTAGATAGATACGAACATATATATATATATATATATATATGCATATATGTGTGTGCGTGTTTATGTGTGTATATATATATATATATATATATATATATATATATATATATATATATATATAAAGATATATATATGTGTGTGTGTGTGTGTGTGTGTGTGTGTGTGTGTAGATGTATGTATATGTGTTTATTTATATATACATATGACTGATTGGTTTGATTGATTGATTGATTGAGTGATTGATTGTTTGATTGACCCTTAAATACTGCCTTGGCCAATTATTACATCTTCTCAAGAATCAAACGTCTCAGAAAACTATACAATTTTAAAATACAATTTTCAAAATAATCGTGGAATTTCTTCGGGTACATCTAGTTTATATAAATGCATGTTAATGAAGAAAAAGGGCAATTAACAAGAGAATCATTGATACAAAATTAACGACTATTGCAGTACCGCTACCCAGGAATAATCGAAGGAATCAACAAATCCCGTTTTACCCCATTCACTGAAGTGGTTCCATTACAAGTGCGCCTATTTTCTTCATAATCTAAGCTCACTTGCCTATGCTTATTGCAATTACATTCATTCGAGTTATTTTTGGTACGTTTGCTTAAATCAGTTTCCCCTTTTTTCTCCAATCTCACACAATATAAAGATCGTAAAACTTCACTATATTTTTCAACAATTGACCTCAGCCATCAATCCATTCTATTAATCTAACAGAATTTACGGACCTGATTGTTATGCAAATAATGGAGCGCCTCCTCCGTGGTTTCTAGATTTGCACTCGTTGAAGAACAACGAAACTTCGTCGTCTTAGGTTACATAAGTTTTTGCTGGTTACCGTGGATCAAATTCGATTGTTAATCATAACAGTTCAGAGACAAATCAATCAGAGCTATATTTTCTGGCAACGTATCACATCATTATAATGTGGTATCATGAAATAAGAAGGGCTCTGCAATTTATCTCACAAATATATGAAGAATGAATTTATTATTGTTACATTGTAAGTAAAAGCTTGTTTTTAACTGTCATCCTGCTATATTCTAGCTTAGTAGTTCTCAATTATTTTAAAACCAATGGACCCCTTTGATTCCTATTTTACTTGGGTGGATCCTCATAGACATTTCGTGTTATATATTTTGCATATTTAAATATCAGGCGTTGTATTTAAAATGTTAAAATACTTTGTATATGGTAGAAGAATAACAAGTTTATTGCACAAATTTTAGCCGCAAAAAACAAATGGACCCTTGTTAAGAACCACTGGTCTCGCATGGAACATGTTGTTTTGTCGAAGATAACTTGTTGATATCATGCGATTTGCGATGATAAAATATAGTGATATGAGGTGAAATCAAACGGGCTCTATAATACTTTCTCGTATAACGCCATGGCAGATTATGTTTCATTTCACAATGCTGGAAGTAGATTATATGTGAGGAAACTGCAGTATACTGCTATTTAGAGCGCTGTATATCTTATTTTGCCTCTTCGTCCCATCCTAGGGTTTCAGGAGCCTCTCAGTTCGCTACAAATGACCTAATTCTAAATCTACAACATTATATTTTATGGACCAAATATCTGAGAAACCAATAGTCTATGTCCAGTCAACATAACTGCCAATATATCATACTTGTACACGAATTACAACAGAAAAACGAGATGTTTAGTTATGAAATTGCATTCCACTTCATAAATATGCGCTGGGTAACATGCCTTCTATTTCATTTTGGCGGATTACCCTCTGCAGACATATGGGTTGCATTCGCAGAGATTTACTTATCTCTCAAAAATGTTCTAGAGAAATTTTAACTAATCATAAATACATAAATTATGCTCTATTCGTTTTCGACTCCCTATTGAAAATATGATTGTAATGGTACTAAGTCAATGTTTACAGTAAATATTGGGAGTTTCAAATGTAATGCAAATATGGCGATGAAAGCACTAAAGAAAATGTTGCGTACAATGTTTGTATTTATGGACAATATCTCTATATCTTTTATGTAAATATTCTAATATATCGTAAATATACTTGAACAAAAGGTATCAGAAAAAAAGTTACTAATGCGTTTAGTTCAAACTAATAATATGTTGAAATATTAAACCATTTCCGATATATAAACTGATCTCTCATATTTATTGTCTTCTATTTAAAACGTATCCATCTCTTTTTTTTTTTATTTTAGCTTACTGGCGTCGTCTTTGAACAATTGAAGACAATATCGCAACAAGCTCTATAGATAATATATGGACAGACATGTATTTCTAAACATAATTCACACGCAAGTTTACTGAGCTGTGATAAATAACAAAATATATAATATCTCATCCCTTTCATTTTTTTTCCTGTTCATTTCATCTTGTCTTTCTCTTCTTAAATGGTTATTTATTCGCTTTCGTGTATCTCCTATAATTCCATACCTATTCATTTACAATATAAAATAATCATAGTATAAAATGAACGTCAATTTGGCACCAGCTATGGATTTCAACATCAAGTCTATTGTTCATACGTCACATCCTCTTGTCAGTCTATACATACGATACTGAGAGATTTTGATAGTCTTTTTTTTTCCTTTTGATTTATATTCCATACCATTTTTCTTTTTGCGCAACTAAAAGCTTATAAATACATCAACTATATGTACACACACCCAAACACATACACACGTGTGTATGTATATATGTTTGTATACGTCTTCACACACATGAAACAGAACCATATCTTATTTATGTAGACATTCATATATTTGTTTGTATGTACAGGGTTATACGCGCAAAGAGTAGGCTAGAGTATGTGGTGGGGGTTGAGTTTCTTGATGCATCGCGCTGAACGATGGGTAATTCTGGCGAAATGAGATTACAGATCAGATCATATTCTCGTTTATAACAATTTCATTTCTTTACAGAATCACTGGGAAGGAATGAAGACCACAACTTTGAAATCAGCCTGTTGCTGAAGGCAATATCTTAAACTATTGTCACATACCGCTGATCGCAATATATCATACAATTTATTAAAGTGACAATTTAAGGACTCTTATTTCTCATTTATTTTAATGTTTTTATTTTGATTAAATACGATATTATATGTATAATATTAATCAAGCTTAGTGTTGTACTTGTGTTACAAATCAACGTTTTCGTTAACATTCTTCTAGTGACTATGCATATATGTGTACACGAACATGGGAAGACCTTTCGCTGCTGAGCGAGTCTCTGTAGAGAATTTTCTTTTTAGGCATGGGTAAAGACGAAACAGGCTGAGAATGATGTCATTGGATCATAGCACGCAACCTAATAAGAATGCAATTATTCCTATTAAAATTTCATGCGGAACGTATGCTGGTGGGAGTGAAGCTTGGTCAGGCTGGAATTAAATTTATAATGCGCACAAAGAAGCGTTGAATGAAATGTATTAATATAAGAATATTTCTCTATGGTGTTGTATATGATTCACTTGATCTTTGGCTTATCTTTAGTCTTGAAGAACTGGGCATGCGTCCACAGGTAGTCTTCTTCACCCAGTCTATCGATACAAACTAATCATGATGTGTTCTACGATCTCTGAGACTAGAAGTAGCATGCGAAGTAACATGCGTAAGTTTTCCTTATTTCTCATGTAAAGAGTGTTACATGGATGGGCTAGAGAGGACATCATAAAGTTTTAAATGCAAAAAACCTGAACTCTGCACCCTCCTTTATTCTCAATGTTTTAAATCCAATACGGTAAAATCATTGTGACTTATACTACGAAATTGTGGCTACGAATTGAAGCAACATGTGAAAATGATGCAGTGCAGAAGTTTTAAATTATTTGAGTAATAATACAAGATATTTTGTCTATGAATTTTTAAGCTAGGAAAATACACAGAAAAAAGAGTATCGCTAAGAAATTAGGGAGCTTTTTTAGTATGTTCAACTGTCCTGATACTTATTGATCAGACCTCGTATATTGGAGAAGGTCTTATCTAACAGAGTATAATTGATATTAATGGCTAACTGGGTTGTTCAAGCAAGAATTTGCAGAATCATCATTCTCGAACAACGAAGAACTACTGTCACCATCACCATCATCATCGTCATCATCATCATCATCATCATCATCATCATCATCATTATCATCATCACCACCACCACCACCGCCACTACCATCACCGTCACCATCATCATCATCATCATCATCATCATCATCATCATCATCATCATCATCACCACCACCACCACCACAACCATCATCATCATCATCATCATCATCATCATTTGTGTAAAGTAATATATATATTTTTTTTATTTATAGAATGCTTCATAATTTTGTTGGTAACAAATGCAATACAAAAATGGCGTCTTCTCAACAAAGAATATCTCCAAACATTTCAGTTTTAAAAGTAGATTGGAATATGATATGTGGCCCTTCAGACCATTTGTATGAGTCATTTCTATTATGTTTGTTTTTATCACAGGCTTACCCCGCAAAACAATATATTTAGTCGTATCATATTCCATAAAATGGTGTCAACGTCCATTAGTACATGCAGGGCTTTCGCTCACGTACATGTAGTGTTAAGAGTTTAAATGAAAACAATATATTTTGTTTTTTCGTTCGGATTATCTAGAAAAAAAATAATAAATGCGTTTTATCGATCATGGTAATGATTCATATAATAAATAATTAGCTGTGTATAATTAATGACGCTAAAACCATTTACAGTAAAATAATCAAGATAAATCTCTACGCACGTTTGGTTGAGACAAGAATAAACTTATTTGGCTAATTGTTTCAAATCAGCACAAAATCAACGGAGAAGTAACTACAAATGTAAGAAAAGAAAGAAAGAAAATGATGGGCACTTAATATACAGGCGCAGGCATATAGGCTGTGTGGTTAATATGAAACTCGATTTGCATCCTCGTCATCTCAGGTTCACTTGCCCAAACTGCGCCGGGGGTTGGACAAGTGTTTTTACAATAGCCCCGGGGCGGCCAGTGGCTTCGTTTGTGAGTGAATTTTGTAGACGAAAACGGTAAGAGACCGTCGTTTACATACAAAGACAGACACACACACACACGCACACAACAGTGTATGGGCGTTTCATTTTGCCAGTGTCGCCCTCCCCACCATCACTGGATAACCGGTGTTTGCTTTCTATGCCTCTGTAACTAAAGAATAATTATCAGATGTGAAGTCAATAAGGTGGTAAGCTGTCAGGAATGTTACCGCACCGATCAAAATGCTTAGCTGCATTTCACCCGACTAAAGTTTAGTACAAATTCCTCTGAGTTCAACTTTGACTTTGATCCTTTCGAGGTCGATAAAACAAGTACCAGTTGAGTACTTATATCAAATAATTTGCTTTCTCCATCTCTCAAATTTTCTGACCTTGAGCCAAAATAAGAAAAGATTGTTTAATTCAGTCAATTTGTTCGGCTAAAACTATTCAAGATCGTACCCCAGCATGGCATCCACTTACACTGTCTTTATTTTAGTGTCACAATAATATATAGATGTGTGTATGTGGGTGTGAGTGAGATTTTGTTTATAGGTATTTGTGCATGTACATGAGCAAATGGGAGTAGATTGATGAAAGAGGCAGCTGCCACGCAATCACTGTTTATTGGAACGATCCATCGTTATGTTAATTAAATTTCGTCTTGCTTATGTGAACATTTACTACACTCTCTCTTTAGTCTTTTACTTGTTTCAGTCATTTTGACTGCGGCCATGCTGGAGCACTGCCTTAATCGAGAAAATCTAGCCCAGAACTTATTCTTTGTAAGCCTAGTACTTATTGTATCGCTCTGTTTTGCGGAACCGCTAAGTAAACTCACCAGCATCGGTTGTCAAGTGATGCTGGGGACACACACACACAAACATATACACACATGCATATATATATATATATATATATATATATATATATATATATATA
>NC_068991.1:58009828-58015423 GCF_001194135.2 Octopus bimaculoides
GTTGATAAGTAGGCTACTTACCGCACAGCCACTCTTGCGCCTATGAAGATTTTTCAGGTACATACATTAAAGCCTCAGCTTTAACCGAAAACAGTGAAATAAATGATTTCTCGCCTGACCGACATAAATATAACAGCACCAGCGCCACTAAACAAACTTTGCATTAGTTAAAATATGTTTCTGACATATTTTCACTTTTAAAGGCAAATCCACCGCAGTTACCGAGGAGAAAAAAAACTTCTCTCCTTTGGTAAATGTTGACCAAAGGAAATTTTCGCAGTCCTGATCACAAATAATAAAACTCTCAACACCTCACAATTTCTAAGTTCTTATGAACTTTCAAGTATTCTATATTCCTTGATCCTGCTTTTTGAGTCTGCTGTCTAAGATGAATGTATATTTTGATATCTTCTTTAAAACTGCATTCACACATACCGATATAATTTTAGTGAAGCAGTAGCTGCATAAGCTCATTGGTTCATCGATATAACTGTTTTATTTTAAACCTTCACCTCTTAGTCATCTAGCGCATTAACTCTACGATTTTGTATTTCGTAATACATAATTTCAGGTTTATAAATAAATAAAACGAATAGAAAAAAACGAATGAATGAAAATAAATAGCATTTCTCTTTTTTCTTTTGTACCTGGGTCAAATAGTTTCCGGTGAAGATATTCTGTATAGACACAACTGAGTATGTGAAACCTGTGATTTATTTCATTTCATTTTCATGTATTTTCAATGCAGATCGACACGTTTTAAGGCAAAACCAGTGGTTTATCTCCAGCAGGAAAACAAATGTAATTCAATTTATAGGAGGGTAAGCTTAAAGCACGCGAAATATATTATTCATAATACTCTAAATTTGTATACAGGCTGTTTCTACAATCGGATCTTCAGGCAGCATATATATATATATCTGATTGTTAATTCTATATACATATACATATATACTATCTCTATATATGTGTGCGTCTATACGTTCACACAGCCGTATCTATATATATGAGCCTCGCAATCTTAAACCTTCACAAATCTGATTTGAATACATGGAATGAGCTCAGAGCTATGTTTCGTTTGCCTCGAATCCCACCCATGGTGAATTGCTATATATTTTGATTAGTAATATGTCGCTTTCTTTTTGTCTTAGCACACTTCGGGTTTTTGTTTCCGATTTTTGTTTCACATTTTCATAGTGTTAAGAATTATAAAAACATTTGGAATATTCCTTTTTATGAATTTTTATTGTTCTGTGTTGTTTTTTTTTAACTGGACGGTATTGGATACATTAGATGTATTCATTTATACACGCATGTTCAGAAGCCTAAGCATTTCATATTTTCTATTATACGACGAGGTTAGCGAGTTGTAAGAAACAAATATACGTGTCTGTGTCAGAGTGTATAACTGTATGTGTGTATGTGTGTGTCTATGTGTGAGCGTGTGTGTATAACAAGTAAATAACCTAAAATAAATTGTTTGCTCTTACATGCTGATATCAGCCGACTGACAATAGATCGACGCATGCGCAGTGAAAAGCGCGAGTCGAAACAAAGACTTGTTTATATATATACTTAACACCTTCCGACAGATTCGAAATTGAATATGCTAATGTATCTCTAGTTTTGTCGTAATAGTAAAGCTTCTCCTTTAAGACGTTCATAAGATACTTGATTCATTAACGTAAGGGGACTCTGGGACATCCAGTGTTTCGACATCATGGTGTCTCGTCAGACAAAAGCATCATCGACTGATGAATCTTACAAGGGTCTGCGTCTCTTCATTATGACTATAGATGAAACCAGTTTCTCATACGAATATGAGCATACAGACAAACGTGCGAACGCACATGCACAAATACACACACACGCACACACATATACCTACATAAATACGTAGCTAGCTAGATAGATAAATAAAGAGGTAGATAGGTATATATGTCGTTGGCACTCCGTCGCTTACGACGTCGAGGGTTCCAGTTGATCAACGGAACAGCCTGCTCGTGAAATTAACGTGCAAGTGGCTGAGCACTCCACAGACACGTGTACCCTTAACGTAGTTCTCGGGAATATTCAGCGTGACACAGTGTGACAAGGCTGACCCTTGACAGGCACAACAAAAACAGGAAGTAGGAGTGAGAGAAAGTTGTGGTGAAAGACTACAGCAGGTTTCGCCACCATCCCCTGCCGGAGCCTATATATATATATATATACAGAGAGAGAGAGAGAGAGAGAGAGAGAGAGAGAAAGGGAGAGAGAGAGAGAGAAAAAGAGAGGGAAATAGAGAGAGAGAAAGGGAGAGAGAGAGCGAGAAAGAGAGAGAGAGAGAGACTTGTGCAGTAGAATTCTCAGTAGAACTCAATCAGATGTTAAATCCTCTACGAGTATGTAATCTAATTCAATAGTACGATATTCTATATTTTATCCTGTGTATCAAATATTGAAATTACATATTGCTGCAACTTTCGAAATATTAGCATTTTTTAATCATTCAAATTAAAATGTCAGAGATTTGTCCCTTGTGTGACTTCTTTCCTTCCTTCAATTAAATGCAGCATTGCATTAAAATAATCGCACGTAAATTCAAAATTATTGATATTTGTCCAGAAATTATTTAAATGTTTGGGTGTATATTCGATATGTCAATTGGAATTAAAATATTGATTCTTTAAGATAAATTGCTCAATGCTTTGATAATCCTTCATTTGCAAATTTCTCGATTAAACGTAATAGAATACTTCTCACAACGTCGAGTTGTAGTTTGTGTATTTTTGCATGTAAAACGGATACATCTTGAAAATCGAATACTCTAAAGGTAAACAGGATTATTTCGAATGATACTGTTCTTCAAACACTTAATCTGCGGTGACAATAAAATACAGCTGATGCACACTCGTTATTAGCGTTATAAATATATATATACATATCTACAGACATATAGCTACATATATATGTATACACAGTCATTTATTGAAACGCACTTATAAGATCCGGCTCTGTTTGTATTTGTTTGTGTGTATATATATATGCACATATACGTATATTTATGTATATATGTATATATATATGTGTGTGTGTAAATATCTATCTTTCTCTCTCTCTTTCTGTCTGTCTGTCTGTCTGTCTGTCTCTCTCTCTCTCTCTCTCTCTCTCTCTATATATATATATATATATATATATATATATATATATATACAGAGAGAGAGAGAGAGAGAGCGACAGAGACAGGCAGATAACTAGATAGATAGATAGATAGATAGATATGCAATAGTAACAACCTAATGAAAATCTGTTTATCTCTTTTCTCTAACATATTAATAAGTTTAACAGTAGCAGATTATTTGGTTCTTTCCAACAGAAGTTACAGGGAAAAATCCTATAAAAATCCAAATGGCAACATCGCGGTACAATTATGAAACTGAAATCTTTGTTTAACCTAACTTGAAAATGCATGTCATCGTTCTGATCCTTGTTAGTCATCATGCACCTGATGATTGATTATAAATTGGCAGATATAAACACACATCATCAAACAATTTATTGAATTTATGAAGAAGATTCGTAAATTCTTGTTTAATTCGTCACATCAGGCTGGCTGTGCCTGAAAAGTCATAAGAATGTCGAAAAACTGAGTATCCCAAAGTTTACGCTAATGAATCGAATATATTATGAACACGTATGAAATAAAGAGTTGTTCACCAATGGCTTTCAATTACGATTAGTGTATTTACATTCGAATTTTCTGGAAACTATTAAACCTTTGCCTTTCATTTGTATCCCACATGAAACACATCACCTATTTCCTAATCATCTATGCATTGTATATGGCACATATTCACATATTCTTCGCCCAATTTTTGTCCGAGACTTACGAAAAGAACGTTTTATATTACTCAGAACCTATGAGACAAACGCTAACAAAAAGTCTGAAAACAGCTGTCATTGTAACCACTTGTGCCGGTCATCGTAACTGTTTGTTCATGAGAGTCGAGTCTACAACCATATTTCTAGCAATCTAATATTTCTCGGAAACATATTTCTTAAAATGCATTTATCTTCGCAACCGACTCTCTGTGATAATTCATTGGTTTCAAATTTGGACAAAAAACCAGCAATTTGGAGTGAGTGGGCAAAAGCATTTCATTGACCCAGTTGTTCAACTGGTACCTATTTTATCGATCAGGAAAACATGAAAGACAAAGTCCACCTCGGCGGAATTTGTAGCCAGGATGTAAAGATAGAGGAAATGCCAGTAAGCATTTTGCCCCAGGTTTTAACGATTCTGCCAGTTCACCACCCTAATCTCTGATAATATATTCCGTTCCACTATATGCACAAGGCCTGAAATTTGAGGGGAGGAGGCCAGTGAATTAGATTGACCTCAGTACGCAACTGGTACTTACTTTATCGACTCCGGAAGGATGAAATTCAAAGTTGATCTTGGTGGAATGTGAACACAGAACCTAAAGACAAACGAAATACCGCTAAGCATTTAGTTCAGCGTGCTAACGATTCTGCCATCTCACCGCCCTAATCTCTTATAATATATTACTGTCATTTCCCTATAGATTTTACCCCTGGTATATCATTTCTGGCAAGCTAATAATTCTCAGACTATAATATTTCTGATAATCTAAAATCTGGTAATCTGCAACTTCAGGGATTTTGCCACTCTGATTCGAAGTAAAGAAAACAAATTCTAGCAATAACAATGCCGTTTCTTTTCCACATACTTGTATAATGTACACTAGGCTATATATCCTAATCGTAACCCAAAAGATTAACAACCAATTTTCATGACAATAAAAGTTTGATTTGGAATATATATTCGCTGCTATATCTAGCAAAATGAAAGACCATTTAGCGGTATACTCTTAGAATTGCGTCAATATTAGCTTATTACAGCGGCGAATAAATATAATCCACGTCGAGACTCCATAATATGATATACACGGCATAGTCATCGGACGATTTTATGTCATTAAATGCATATGGAGACACAATATCTGAAAATATATGTATCATCGTTTTTGTTAAGTTTAGGACGCAGAAGAAAATATCTTAGAATCTTTTTATTCCTTTTAGATTAAAGAGTTATTATAAATGCTTCCATTCCTGCTCTTTCTCTCGCTCTTCCCATTTCTCTCTCTATATATAAATATATATATTCTTTTATTCTTTTATTTGTGTCATTTGACGGCGGCCATGCTGGAGCACCGCCTTTAGTCGAACAAATCGACCCCACGACTTATTCTTTGTAAGCCTAGTACTTATTCTACCGGTCTCTTTTGCCGAACCGTGGGCAATTATGGGATGAGATTTAGGGCTTATAAATCTAATATTTTCCTATCCTTCCTGGATACCGGTTCCCATACGCTATTCATATCTACACTCGGTCTGCTTAGGAGGTTGCTGTGTCCTAGCATATGTGCTGCGTCTTTTAGTTTTCGTATTTTCCAGTAATGTTCTCTGTCTATTATTTTAACTTCATCCCACAGGGGAAGGTGATCTCCATTTTTCCATATAAGTATCTTCTTTATACATACATACATACATACATACACACATATATATATATATATATATATATATATA
>NC_068991.1:58016954-58023649 GCF_001194135.2 Octopus bimaculoides
ATATATATACATATATATATATATATATATTGCTGTGTCTGGGCATACTCATTCTCTTTTAGTGAGTTGAAATTTAACACACTCACCGGTAAACTTTGCACTGATTTACCTATATATTTTTGAAAAATGTTTGTTGCATCTTGCAACCTTTTCAACAGTTTTTGAGTGAAAATGAGAATTTCGTCTCCGTTGACAGTAAAAAGCATAATTAAACAAGTTGTTGAAGAATGATTCAAGGAGAAGGTTCAAACGTATTCGCGACAGCTGCTCAATCCGCAGACGACGGTTTCCTCAAGTCTCTGTGCCCCATATTTGCTGAATCTTTCGAATCCGCAATTAAGTAGTACGAAGGATTTTTATGATGTAAAAAGGATGTATTGCATTTCTTAGATCCTTGTATAGAAGGCATGGATTTCTTATTTACGATACCCCGCTCGACTGTATGTGATGTGCAGTCGGTGTACAAACCACATACGTAACTAGTCAACTTCGTGGCTTTAATTTTGTCGATGTGTCGGAAAGGAGAGAGCTGGTGTCCATAAGGTCTTTTGAAATTGCCTTCGCAGAAACCAATGTAATTTTCATTTTTAGTTAGGTTATCTACTATGCAGAAATAACAGGAACGATTTAACATAACCCAACAGAGTTACCGTACATCAAATTAAGTCACAAAGCATTGGTCTCCCCGTGCCTTCTGGTAGGAGACACTTGTCCCAATATGCCACACAATATGACTGAACCCGGAAACACGTGGCTGCAAAGTGGGGCTTTTAACACATCCCTGTATGTCCCTATTGTTAGCATTACATATTTATCTCTCGGCATCAATATTTAATAGTATAAATTCTGATCCAACATCGTATAATTAATAGAACTATTAAATTACTGAAAAAATTTCTGCGAAAACACCAAATCTGGAAACAGTTGCTTGAAAATATAAAAAGGAATAACTGTTGAATTTGAAATTAAGCTTTAAACGCAAAAATACACAAAAAGCAATATTTTGTGTATTATTAATTTGTTAAAATAAAAGGAAAAGTTGTAAAATCTCCCGTAAGGATTGATTTCCTCTCGAAGAAAAAATTCACAACGAATAGCAAGAGTTTATAAACACGCAAACGCATACATACATAGATATGCTTGTGTATGCGTGTATACATGTATACACAAACTCACACACGATTATGGAAATACATACATATGTATGTGTATATACATACTAAACATAGTATATATGATTCTATGTGTGTGTAAGGCATACATGGCTTAGTTCAACGAATTAAGCCATATATTCAATGACAGTGCACTGCAACATCCTGGAATGTAACGGTGCAACGGCCACCAACTACGTGAAAAAAGATCAAGGACACGATTGAATCAGCTTTGAAGTGGTGTTGTGTGTTGATATATGGTTTCAGTTTTGTATATTCCTGATTATTTTGCGTAGATTTCAGTTTAATTCTCAACCAATCAATTTTGGCCTTCATTTCAGGGATCGATTAAACAATCTAATGTACTTGGTTTCGTTACTTACGAATTGCATGAATACCGATATCTTTTCGAAATTCGTGACTATATTTATTTCATACTAACATCATCATAATTAAGGCGGTGAGCTCGTAGAATCTTTAGAGCCCTGGGCGAAATGCTGCTAAGCATTTAGCTCGCCTTCACGCTCAGTATTTAAATTTCGCTGGATTAGACTTTGTCATTCATACTTTCGAGGTCGCTGAATAAAGTACCAGTTGGGCAATATCGTCGATGTAATCGACTTGGTCTCTTTCCCAAAGTGTGCCAAAATATGAAGCCAATATCGGCATCATTGGTGAGCTGGCAGAATCTTTAGCACACAAGGTATAATTCGTAGTGGCATTCCGTCTGACTTGACGTTCTGAATTCAAATTCCGCCGAGGTTGACGTTGCTTTTTATCCTTTCCGGGTCAATAAAATAAATACCAATTCAGCATTGGAGTTGATATAATTGACTAGTCACCTCCCCTGAAATTGATGGCTTAGTGCCAACATTTGAAACCAATATCGTAGTCGCAATTATGGCGGCGAGCTGGTAGACTCGTTAACACGCTTGGCAAAACGTTTAGCGATATATCATCGTCCTTCATGTTCTGATTTCAAATTCTGCCGAGGTCGATTTGACTTTCATCCTTTCGTGGTCGATGAAATAAGTACCACATGAATACTGGAGTCCATGTGATGCTTATACACTCCCCCAAAATTGCTGGTCTTGTATCAAAAGGCTGGTTTTGTGTCCAAACACGAAAGCAATATATCAACATTGTCGTCGTTATTGCTTTAGCGATCGCTGTCGTGCTCTTCGTTATAATAATAATAATAATGATAATACTAATAATAATAATAATAATAATAATAATAATAATAATAATAATTTGGAACAATAGCAACAACACTATAACCGACGTGATTTTCATAATTATAATTAGGTAGATTATTTATTAATTGTTTCATGAAATCTATCTAAGACTCATCAGTGATCATTTGAAAATATTAAAAAGGAAAAAAAAATAATAATCATTAGCAAATTTGACTAACATTAGTTTCGATTCGTTTTGTTTACAACCGTCACCATACAAACCTACCACCATATACAGCGCCACAACGACCGCAACCACCGTCACCACAGTTACCGCATCTACAGTAACACCATTAATAACTCCAATACCGCTTTCGACAGAGTTTATTTATTTAGCTTCGTTTTAATTTCAGGCTTCTACAACAATTTCCGCAACAATTTCATTATATTATCCCAATAACTGAATATGGATAATTTACTGAGACTGTCAGTGATTAGAATTTCTACAGAGAATCTCTCAAAATCTGGTTGCTTCGGCAAATTCTTGTGAAAATTCATTCCGTTTAGCCGCCACAGTATTGATGAAACGGAATGATAAAATCGCATTCATATCTTCTCTGCATTAGCTGATCATCTCCAGCCGTTGTCGTCCACCATTTTACATCATCGCTGCACTTTCAGCTTTCTGTTTTGCATGTGTGTTTGTGTGTGTGTGTGTGTGTCGTGTATGTATGCACGTGTGTGTGGGGGGGTATATGTGTGTGTATATCTGTGTGTGTGTGTGTGCATGTGGGTGAGAGGCGAGGGGTATTTGTTTATATTTGAAGACAGAAGTGAGAGAGTGTATCCATGAATTATGAAACAGATGGAACAGAAAAAAAAATAACCAATGATACCGAGAGAAGACGAAGAAAGAAGAAGAAGAAGAAGAAGAAGAAGAAGAAGAAGAAGAAGAAGAAGAAGAAGAAGAAGAAGAAGAAGAAGAAGAAGAAGAGGAGGAAGAAGAAGAAGAAGAAGAAGAAGAAGAAGAAGACGGAGGAGAAGGAGAAGAAGAAGAAGAAGAAGAAGAAGAAGAAGGAGGAGGAGGAGGAGAAGAAGAAGAAGAAGAAGAAGAAGAAGAAGAAGAAGAAGAAAAAGAAGGAGCGGGAGGAGAAGCAGGAGCAAGATGAGGAACAGGAGGAAGGGACAGGGATGATGATGGACATTTCTAATATTAGTTCTTCATCTGAAATAAGCGGACGGGCTAAAAACGATTATATCGACACCAGTTATAACAAAGTCAACGACAACCATTATAATGAAATACTACTACTACTACTAATAATAATAATAATAATAATAAAAACGGTAATAATAACAACATCGACGATGACGACGATTACGATAAAGGATGATGATGATGATGATGATGAGGATGATGATGATGAAGATGATGATGATCATGATGATGATCATGATGATGATGATGGTTGTGGAAACAAGACTTCCAGTAGAGACAACAATAGTAATAAAGCAGCAGCAGCAACCTCAACAACGAAAGAACAACATCGATTGCATTAATAATAATAATAATAATAATAATAATAATAATAATAATAATACTGATGATAATGATGATGATGAGGAGGAGGAGAAGAAGAAGAAGAAGAAGAAGAAGAAGAAGAAGAAGAAGAAGAAGAAGAAGAAGAAGAAGAAGAAAAAGAAGAAGAAGAAGAGGAAGAAGAAGAAGAAGAAGAAGAAGAAGAAGAAGAAGAAGAAGAAGAAGAAGAAGAAATAATGAGGTATGATGACGAAGAAAGAAAGAGAAAGAGAAAAATCTAACAAACAAAAGAAACAAAGGAATGAGGTGTAAGTGCAGGCGGAGAGAAGCAAATGTAAATCGATGAAAGCTTTGCATAGAAGAACAAACATGGCCGCCAAGTTTGTACATGCCTTGTCCATCTTGTCAAATATATCATCACTAATTCAAGATCCAAAGTGAAAGTAAATTTGTTTCCTTTTTTCACTAGTGACTGGCTCTAAGCCGTATCATGGTCTGTGTAATAGAATTTCCATATGCCATTGCCATAGAAGGAGATCGTATCGTATCGACTACGAAACATCGCAAAATGAATCAGCATTTTAACGTTCATTATTCACTCAGCCAGGTTTTGCAGCATTTTTCCGGCGACGTTAATACAGCTGGTAATTCTGACATAGGCGTAGAACCACGTTCACGAACGAAGTAACATTACGACCGCAACCGCTGTTACCACAAGCATGTGCTAACATCGTTGCCACCTCTACTCCTACTCCTTCTACTCCTACTACTATTACTGCTAACATCGACACCACCACTGCCGTAACCACCAACACCACTACCACAATTATCACTGAACTACTGCTGCTGTGCGACCACCAACGTAGTCGCCATTGTCAAAACCATTACTCCTACTACTACTACTACTACTACTACTACTACTACTACTACTACTGCTGCTGCTGCTGCTGCTGCTGCTGCTACTGCTGCTACCATTACTACCGCCCCTGCTGCTACTACTACTACTACTACCACAATCCCTATCATAGCTATAATCATCAATATCACCGCAACCACCACTACTAATAAGACTACTATTACTGCTATTACGATCACCAACTCTGCTACTACTACTACTACTACTACTACTACCTCTACGACCACCAACACAATGACTACCATTAGTATTACCTCTACTACTACTGCTGCTTCAGTAGCTACCAATACTGCGAATGCTACATCCTCCACTGCAATTAATACATCGATTGCCTCTATTCTACCAACTGTGACATTAACATTACCAACAGCACCACGTTTAACGACATGCTTATACCACTTTAATGATCGGCATCAATTAGATAGCAATAACCATAATTTCCTTTACTATCTTATTTCATAGTGGTAAAAGGAAAAACAGAATGGAATGACTACAACAGGCCAGAAAACTCGAGACCAATTTTACTTCCGAATTCTCCAGCTTTTCTCCCACCATTTTCTGTTCACATATAATGCTCCCGTGCACAATTAACATTCTACCATCTTAGCTGTTTCAGTCGTTAGACTGCGGCTATGTTGCAGCACCACCTTGAAGAAATTTTAGGTGAATGAATAGACCCCAGCACTTAAAGTATATTTTTTTTAAAGCCTGGTATTTATTGTTGGGTTATTTTATCAAAGCGCTATGTTAAGGGGAAGCAAACAGACCAACACTGGTTTTGAAGTGGTAGTGGCGACAAAAAAAAACACAAATACACACAGACACACACATATATACATATACGACGGACTTGTTTCAGTTTCCGTCAACCAAATCCACTCAGAAGACTTTAACCAGCAAAAGGATATAGTCAAAATCACTTACCCAACAGACTACGCAGTGAAACCAAAGCCGAAACCATGTGTTTGGAAAGCAAGCTTCTTAACACATAGTAACGCCTGTGTATTCTGTATTAGTTGCAGCCAGCTTAACAAACATAGAAAATCTAAAACTCTGCTGTGTCTCACTAATTTCTCAACATTTAGCTGGCAAAACGTGTTTGTCTGAAACTTTGGGTTTTCCACCCCAAATTGCAATTTTACTCTATTATTTCTTTTTACTATGAATATTTTACTATGAATATAAATATATATGAGTGTTTGTTTCTCTGAGGAGATATAATGATAGTTTAGTATTAAAGGGAAGGATTGCTCCATAATTTGTAGTTGAGTACATATTTCCATAACAAAATATTGAATGCAACTTCGTAGTTTATAATTGATCGCTGAACAAGCTGAAACGTATAAGCGCTCACCATCATTAATGTGTCAAGTGTACCTATGTATGTGTATATATAAACACACACACACACACACACACACACACACCCACACACACACATATATATATATATATTTATATATATATGTATATATATATACATATGAATATATATGTATGTATATATGAATTCTTTGTGTGTTGCCTTCCATTAATTGAGAAATGAGAAAAACAGGGAGTCCATAATTCTTCATCAGTTATCGACCAATGGTACAGTTCAGTTTCGCATCTTAAATGATAAGACTAATAGATTCCCAACTGGTTGTGCCGGCAAAACAAAAAAACGCTTTCTTGCGTAGAATTAGGGACAAGAGCAAACAAAAGGAAACAAAACAAGAAAATCGACACAGAGTGTGATTTAGGACGATGAACGAGGACAAACAATCGGGCAAAATACGGCCTTGGCGCCAAGGAGTCAGGACTAGTGGGTAATGCTATGCGACCAGATTAAGAAAGGAAGAAAAAGAGAAACTCGCTGCTGGTCAGGTGACAGCAGTAGGCAGACGAGAAAGACAGCAGGGAGAGAGAGA
>NC_068991.1:58024654-58026834 GCF_001194135.2 Octopus bimaculoides
ATATATATATATATATATATATATAAATGTATAGGTATGTATGTGTACGCATCGCATGCGTTTGTGTGTATATGTATAAACATATATCATTGTCGTATAATCAGCGTTTACAGAAGGCCATCGTTGAATATGTAACTAAGAGATAATATAATATTAGTTTAATGTATAACTTAAAACGGGTCGTATCACTCAATTCGCAATTACTTCCTCGCTAATATTCCGTCCACAATTTCTCAATGAATTTACAATACTTATTTTGCTATGAGACGTTTACAATACTCAATATCAGATATTAGTTTCTGACCATGAGAAATACTGTACGCAGTACCGTCTACCCACAGCGATTGAAGAGCTGGAAGAACAAACGATCTACATCGGTTCATGAGTGCATGTGTACTGAATGTTTCGTTCGCTGACAGATGAACATATAAAACTAATACGTTGATATTGCGTTATGAGTTTAGTTTTGCGATTGTAACGTTGAAAATTTATTGAGCAGTATATAGAAAAAGTGATAGATAAATTTTTGTTCCTTAGAATTTCAATATTGAATATCATATACTTAGGAGCCAAGCTACTGCTGAGAGAAACAGAGAATCACACAAACATATGCAGGAGTAAATCTTGCTTTGCTTACAATACTTTCCTTCTATTCAGAATGTCAACAAATCTATTATCACGTGATGCTTTATTTTGAAGAAGTACAAAAGGAAAGTTGTGCATTGTTATATATCCCTACCAAATGATTCCGGGCTCAGTCCCACTGCCTGGCACTTTGCACAAGTGTCTCCAACTGTAGCTGCGTACCGACAAAGTATTTGGTAGATACAAGCTAAAATAAGACCGCCGTTTATATGTGTAAATGTTTGTGTGCGTATGTGTTTTTTTGTGTGTCTTTAAGTTTGTGTTTGTTGCCCCACCAGCTACTCTCAATCAGTATTGTTGTTCTCAAGTCCCCGTAAATTAGCGGTTCGGCAAAAAGAATGTTAGAATTAGTACCACGCATAAAAAGAAAGAAAAAAAACATAAATAAAGTACTGGATTCGATTCATTTGACTTCACATTCTTCAAGGCAGTGACCCAACATTGTCGCAGTCCAGTAGCTGAAACATATTTATATATGTATACACGCGCGCGCGCATATATATATATATATATATATATATATATATATATGAAACGTGCGTACTGCAACCATCTTTGAAATCCGTGTTGCTTATTTTGATTTTACATACATATATATGTATATACATGTATATACATATATAAATACATATACATACATATACATACATATATATACATACATATATATATATATATATATATTACTAAATGAATAGATATTCGAAAATATTTATAAAGATATCATTACGTCCGCCTTATCGTGGGCGGAGGCATTGTTTTCAGTCGTGTTTGTTTGTCCGTGGACAAGATATCTCAAGAACCGCTGGATGGATTCAGATGAAACTTTCAGGGATGTTTGGCCTCGTGACTGGCACGCACTGATTATAGCTTGGGATCGATTCTGGATTCCAGTTCCGGACAAAGATTCTGGAATTTTTTTATTTTTCTTACTTAATTTTTGAGAGCGGTCTGGTTCATTTTTAGTATTCTCATTTAAAAAATCATCTCTGGCTAATCGTTGAGAGGACATTGGTGTTGCCTTGGCGGAGGTTTGAGATGTCTCAGTGCTCTTGTTATTAATTATAATATGTATGTGTTTGTGTGCGCGTGTGTATGGGGTGGGGACTGTATGTATGTTGTCGCATGTAATGCAATTCCTTTACATTAAAACAAATTACATTTAGATTCTTTAGCTTTGAGAAAAATAATTTCCTTAAAAAGATTTCTTTCTTTTTAGTACGTATATGTGTTATACATTTATATATAATTTTTATCGTATTTACTCTCTTTTCATCCCATTTATGTTATTTATTTACTCAGAGACAAGAAGAAAAAAACCTGATACTCTATTTGATTATGTTCCTATTTATTTATTAATACTGTGATAACTTTATTTATCAATATAGAATATGCATAGACACTGACTAACAAACACATATATGTATATGTGCCTGTATGTGTGTACATATACACACACAGAATTATAAACACAAGCTAAAAGATAGATAGATGGCTATATATATATATATATATATATATATATATATATATAT
>NC_068991.1:58027117-58029723 GCF_001194135.2 Octopus bimaculoides
TATATATATATATATATATGCATATGCATACATATATGAATACATACATGCATATATCCGTATATGCATACATACTACCATTCCCCATCATTGCGTCTGTCTAAAGTGGAAATGGTGGGGGGGGGGCACTGTAGCATTCCCTATAACGGTAACGCCAAAGACACGGCCGTTTTCTTTTTCCTTTTTTACTTATACGATACTTGATATTCTGTAGCTGGTTGATATATTAGAAGGAGAGCGTGATTTGACAAATCTACTTCAGAATGGTTTGGGGAAATCTCTATTTGAATTAGTGTAACGATGCCAATAGTGGTTAATAGAATTGGAAAAAATTCTACTTGATAAACAGCATCTATACCTGTTTACATATTGGCTGCTCAGCGTATTAAAATCGACCAATAATTGATTCGATGGATGGCTTTCATATCTCCAGAGCATGTATAAATATGTTTTACAGCGAAGCATTTCAAGTGAGATAAGCAATTTGTTATGCAGACTCACTTAGATAAAATTACCAACGATCTCAGACTTGTACAACATTTTTCGAATGTAAACTAAATAGATTTAGTTTATGGAGTAAAGTGCTTCTTATATGCAACCTCGAATTCTAGCTCTTCTTATTATTATTTCACCGTGCTCCTGTATGTCGTTGTGTTTGTGAGTGAGTATCTATGTGTGTTTGTGTGTGTGTGTGTGTGTGTGTGTGTGTGTGTGTGTGTGTGTGTGTGTTTGTGTGCGAATGTGGCTGTGCACGCGTTTGTGGTGTCTGATATGACTACTCTATAAATTGCTACATGTCTTGTTCTTCTTTTTCTTGTTTTTCTTCTTCCTTTTCTTCTTTCTTCTTTTTCCTCTTCTTAGCATGCCGGGCTCAATGCCTAGCAGCATTTTCTCTGTTGTAGGTTCGAATTCCGCCGAGGTCTACTTTGCCATACCTCCTTACATCTTTTGAGTATCTCAACAGGCATGATTGAAGCAGCACAATATATTCACGGGATAATTTGCAAAGACTTGGACCTGCCCCATTATAAAAACTGGTGGGAACACAAACCCCCGCCAGTGCTTCAAAATGGCCACATCTCACTCCTTTGAAATTTCACCGTTCAAACTAACAGAAAGATAGATGCAAATAGGCCAGGCATTATATCAAAGGATTACAGACAAAAATCATGCTTCCTCATCGATATGATTCTCCCAATCGACAAAAATGTCTCTGTCAAGATCTACGGAAAACAGGGCAATTACAAATATCTTGAAATAGAAATTGGCAAAATGCGGAACCTCAAGACTGAAACAGTACTAGGAAATACAACATTGGAAGAAATTCAACAGAGTGCTTATGAGAACTGCCTACATCCTACGTAAAATATTGTCTATGTAATCCCCAAAATATTTTAATCCGTATACAGCATTAAAATACTTTTTAATGTACATAACAGCAAACACATTTTACTGTCATCTTATAATCAAATTACTTTTAAAGCAAACTTCTAATTTATCTAAGTTTTGACAGACATTTTCTAGAACAATACTCTCTGCAAAACCGAATATATGGCACCCTAGTCATAACACCGACTTGAACTTTTTCTATGGGTGAGACATGGAGTCAACTTGCACAAGAACAATAATAATAATAATAATAATAATAATAATAATAATAATAATAATAATAATAATAATAATAATGATGATGATGATGAGGAGGAGGAGGAGGAGGAGGAGGAGGTGGATGATAATAAGAAATAGGAGGAGGAGTAGGAGGAGGAGAAAGAGGGGTGAAGAAGAAGAAGAAGAAGAAGAAGAAGAAGAAGAAGAAGAAGAAGAAGAAGAAGAAGAAGAAGAAGAAGAAGAAGAAGAAGAAGAAGAAGAAGAAGAAGAAGAAGAAGAAGAAGAAGAAGAAGAAGAAGAAGAAGAAATATAAAATTTGGAAAAGTGATCATTAGTCGTGGAATATTCCAAGGTGATTCCTTATCTCCATTACTATTCGTATTGGCCTCGAGACAGTTCATCACCGAATCATCTTTAAGATTTTCAATTAAAAGAAAGGAACCATTAAAATAAAATGTTAAAAATTAAAGCTGAAAGAAATTCTAACGGTGTGGATGTCTGTTCGGTGGATCTCAATAGCCAAGGAAGTGAAACACGAGCTATAGTTTCAATACCGCCCTCTGGGTCTCATACTGAATAAGACAGGCATTACAGGCTGAAGGAGTCGCACTGATCTGACACTAAACTAGTTGCTTAATCAGTGCGTGTAGTCTTGTCCAGCAAAACCATTTAAAACTCCATTGAGACCAACCATCGCTGTTGTGAACGACAACGATGTCTTGTGTTTAGGTTGTTGAAGCTACGTAAAAGTATTCGTTCCGGATTCTCTCTTTGAATTTGCCAGCATGGATGGCCTTATCAGGAGTTCCTCGCAACCGACATCATCGTACATGGAGTCACTGTGCCACACTCCGCTCCACCACGTAAAGGAATGATTACGACACGCACAAGACAGAGACAAAGAAACGCACAAAACACAAACACACTCAAACTTACACGCACGCGTCCACACACAAACGCATATGTATATATATATATATATATATATATATATATAT
>NC_068991.1:58030618-58031775 GCF_001194135.2 Octopus bimaculoides
TACATACATATATACATACAAACACGCACACACACGCACACACACTTACGCACACACACACACACACACGCACACACACACATATATACAAATGCACTTCACCGCAAGATCATTGATACTGTATATATAAATTTGGAGAAAAGCGTCATAAAGAAAATATCAAAAGACAAACAAGCTCGAATAATTAAAAATAATGTTACGGAAATATATTCTTGTACATTTATTATGTGTAAACATTTTCTTTTGGAAAGCGATTATTAAAACCGCTTGCAAAATACAAAAGGAATAGGATACAATATGCGATGATACATATAAGTACAAGTAACACGATAAAGTACTTGGGAATTAAGTCCCATATAAAAATCATACATATTCATAGAGATACACACACACACACGCACATATGTATATGATATATAATCTATAATATATATAAATATATAAATGCTTATATGTAAACATGCATTAAAAAAAACTGACAATATATACATAGATATATACGCATATATATATGTATATCTTCTACTTATCTATCTATATATCTATCTATCTATCTATCTATCTATCTATCTGTATGTATGTATGTGTGTATGTGTGTATGTGCATTCGCATGCACATACATATCTCGCCTTCTCTCTCTCTCTACCTGTATATATAGCGATATATGTGTGTGTACGTATATACGCACTTAGATATGAACATCTATGCGCACATAAATATAAACATACACATAGATACACACACATACACACAAACGCACACACATTTATATTACAGATCACGTGGAGTGGGAAATATATTATTTGATTGTATTGATAAGATGAAGATCATTACGCAGAAAATCCGTGGTTGTCACATGATCAGTCTTGCACTTCCTGTCCTTCTCAGATCTGCTGGGAAATTAAGAACAACAAAAAAACTTCACCTTTGATCTACGTCTCGAGAGAAGTGAATATAAGGAGATCGAATCTACTGACAATCACTGCTTTATCTCAGGTATTTAACATTTATTGTGTTTTTTTTTTCTTTTCTACAATGAATCAGATCGTATGCTCACCAGTGAATATCAATTACAGTATACATACTCATACGCAAAGTAAAGTGTGTTTACGTATGTCTGTGTGTGAGTAGGTACGCAAAGATATGCATATATATAT
>NC_068991.1:58031960-58043269 GCF_001194135.2 Octopus bimaculoides
TATATATATATTTATATATTTATATACTTACACATACGTATATATATATGTATATGTATCTATGCGTATGTGTATATATGTATATATATATGTGTGTGTGTGTGTGTGTGTGTCTGTGTGTGTGTGGGTGTGTGTGTGTGTGATGAAGTCATATGACCTAGTGGTTAAGCTGTAGCCCTGATCCTCGCTTGATCGCAGGTCCGATTCTCTGACTCGGCGGCGTGCTGTGTTCTTGAATCAGCCAAAGTTTTCATTTCACATTGCTCCAATCCCACTTTGATCAGTGAGAAATTTTGGCCTGCTCGCCTAGCCAGCGATGTGGCGTCATTTTAATGCAAAAGTGCGTTGTGACCAACAATGTGTAACATTTGATAGCCTGGGAGGTCACGTGATGTATATATATATATATATATATATATATATATATATATATATATATATATATATACTTTCACCTATGACATCTTCTTTGCTGTTTGCGCAGCGTATTTTCTTATCCGCAAACAAAAGACCTAAACGTACGTCATTTTCTTTCCGTTTTAATTTTATCCTAAGAACTGTATACGTACATAATTCACACAAAATTCAAATTGAAAAATGCGTTGATCTTCCCATGCAGAAAAAAAAGATGTATGTCATATGTTTCTGTCGCGTGATAAAACAGATCAGGTGATTAAACATAACCAGATGAAAAACACTACCAACTTTTTATCAAACTAACATATATATATGTATATATATGATATGCTCCGTGACGCACAGTATGTTTTCCATTGAGAAAGAAGCTCACTCAAACACCTTCTGAGCAATGTGACAGAGTATCGAAAGCAATTACGAATCACTCAAACGTACATATACTATGTCACGATTTTTCAAAGGCATTTGAGAAGGTTGGTCACAGGATGATATGTCTCAAGGTACGAATACTCAGCATAGGGGATACTTTTTAAAACACAGAAGCCCGGGTGCAGCAAACCACTGAATCTCCTTACAAGGATAAATTACTATCAAGTGATGTGCCTTAAGGAACTTCTCTTCGGGTCGTAGCTATTTGTAATGGCTCTCTCAGACATGCCATCAATTATTCAGTTAACCACTCTTACTAGCTACGCCGACGGCACAACAGTAGCGCAAGCTAATCTTCTACAGAAATATCTTGATAACTTATACAAATGGGAGGAAGAAAACAAAATGCCATTTAATGTAAGAAAAATCCAAATCTCCGCTATCAACTAATTTGTGCTAACACGCCGCAACAAAATTAACCTAGTTCGAAAGAAGCAGCAATCCTAGAGTCACATATTGTGCGTGATCTGGAGATTGTTATGAGCAACGATACATCATTTCATGCAGTTCTCCTCAGATCGTGGCAATGTGAAGGCGTATTCCCGGATGGATTCTGAGAAGTTTCAAGACTAGGGATCAGGAAACTAATGCTTGTCCTATGGAGAAGATTTGTTCTCAGATGACTTGAGAGATTATTACTCTCAATTCCGGTGATCGATTGTACAGTGTCAATATAATAGCGCAACGTTAGGGGGTTCAGCGGTCCTACACAAAGAAGATTGCCTCAATAAAGCGCTTGAGCGTCTCTGAGGGACGAAATGAATAACGATTCTATTTCCTAGAGTAAAGGCAGGAGAGATATACGTGATATACATATGGAAAATACTAGAGGAGCTGGTACCGAAGTTTGGTTACATCAAGAGTTATGCCAGCTACCACGAAAATAACCGAAAAACATGTTTATAAACAAAAGTTGTTTACTTCATACTCCTTCTGTACCCATAAGAGAGAAACAAATAATACAATGTGGCTGCAGATCATAACACCCGGGCAACGACAGGATGCATTGCTAGTACATAAATATATGTATACCAAGATGCATACATACATACATATACACACGTTCACACATACACACGCAGACACAGACACAAATAAATACGAATGTGTGTGTGTGCGTGCGTGCGTGTGTGTGTGTGAGTTCGCGCGCGCGCAGATACGCTTTCATTCTCGCTTTTATTTGTCTAAATCTCTAAATCTGTTTTTCAATATGGTTTCTTTTCCTAAGAGACCGACATCCGTATTACCTCCACGGTTACAATACTTCGCTTAATCGCTTAATCATTCTCTCACTATATTTATCTTATAAAATCAATAGCACTAAATCTCTGCGTGTCTGCACAACGCTCCCCTGATCTTTTTTTAAACTCTGTTGTGTGGTCTGCTGTTTGTCTCATTCAATATATTTGTTAAATACACTTCACATACGTACATAGATTTACGTATGCCCATACTCAAACACTCACACACATTTTTATATGTAGTATACATATACATACATATATATATATATTTATATGGAGTAACCACCTAAGGAAAGCAATTCCTTCAAAGGGGTGTGCAAAACATCCAATACCACTCGTACGTTAGTTGAATACCACATAAATTATTGGATTGTCAATTGTATCCCTCTAATTTATTGTTTACATATATGTGTGTGTGTGTGTGTGTGTGTGTGTGTGTGTGTGTAGCATATCATACCTGTCTATCTATTATCTATCTATATCCCTCTCCCGCACTCTTCCTCTCTCTTTCTCTCCCCCAATCTCTGTCTGTCTGTCTGTCTCTCTCTCTCTCTCTCTCTCTCTCTCTATATATATATATATATATATATATATATATATATATATATATATTGTATAAGATATTTTTCCTTATAATCATATACACTTTGCTCGATAGACCGCTTCAGATAGACGGAAGACATGGAGAAACGATTCTTAAGCATCTCTGCTAAATAATATCCGAATTCCACCAAGGCATACGATTATGGAAGTCCTAGTGCAGACGACCAATGAATTCATTAATAGAATGAAATGCTAAGCATTATTTATATGACTTTAAACCAAAATCAAAACAACCTGAGCAGACTAATGAATTGGATACGTATAACCCGAAATCGTATTTTAAAAAAATCCTTCAAATCCTCTGTTAGTAAATTTTGAGAAGGATCGTATGTGTATAATAAAATACATACAATGTTTGTAACGTCCTCATTCCAGAATGTATGGTGGTAAATCTTTTGCATCTCACACTCATTTTAAATACAAACTAATACTACCCATTTCACAAGCCTGACCAAACGTTGCAGTATATAAACGTCCTTTCAAATCATTCTAGAATAACCCTTGACAGCGTAATTACAGGCATTTCAATAAAAAAAGAACTCAAATTTATCAGCTAATGAAGAGATGTTTAATACCCACGCTCCTTCCTATAATCAGGCTCTACATTTAAACGGATTCCGAGAGAAAATTCTATATCTGTGATACTAAATTGAAAAACAATATAGCAAATCAGTTCCCGAAACTACTCTTGGCATGGCCTTCATTTCAAACCAACCAAACAGACCCATAAGATCACAGCATAAGCCTTCCAGAATTTATAGTAATTATGAATCTCCTCTTCATTACCAATCCAATGTAACATCATATGGAATCCTATGGTACCCTTCCCACTTTTCTCTACAGGTTAAAACCTTTCCTAATTATTTTTTAAAATTCTGAAATCAAACTTTCCGCAGCATCATAGATTCCACTTTATATTTAACAAATCATCAGTCAAGTTATCTTACTCACCAAATTTAGGAAATATAATAGATGTAAAATTCAGCTTCAGGTTAGTACACACGACAAACCTTTCACAGCGCTCCATATTAGTTATAAAAAATAGCACGACTAATATAAATGGTGGAACAAAAGAGAAAACTTATAACTGTCGTATATCTAATGCATGCCCACTTGGGGGCTTCTGTCTGCGTAAAAATTTAGTTTATAAATGTCTTGTGGAAACAACAAATCAACACCAAGCAAGGACTTACTTAGGAAGCACCATAGATTTTAAATGGCGATATAGGGCTCACTTAAATTCTTTCAATAAGATAAAGTACAAATTCTCGACATCATTAACCACACACATACATGACCTTAATTCACAAAACTTACAATATACACTGGCTTGGTCCATTATAAAACCAGCTCCTCTTTATAATACAAAGATAAGCAAATACAAGCTATGCTTAAAAGAGTCTTCAATTATTCTCCGCCTACATAACTCTTCGATATTAAATACATTTTCCGATGCTGTCTACTCTTGCAAATATAGGTTTTACTCAACATTTATGCATTATGATTCCGGACAGAGATGAGAATCAGCCTTCACACCAATTGAGACCTTTTCTGTAAAGTTCTTCAACACACACCACCTCTACCTATAGAACCATCATCAGCCTTATTTTATCCTGCGTTACATCTTCTCTTCCAACCACTCAAAAACAATTCCACTCCCTGATCTTTTGCATATAACTCTAAAACAACACTCAGTAGGCAATTCCCATTAAAAAGTAGTACATGTTAGCCATTTTTAGAAACTTCTTTGCCCTGATGAAGGTAGACGTGTCCTATAATGAATGTAAATATTTTTTATATGACAAGTCAACGGAATACCCAGAAACGGCTATAAGATTATTAACTGGATTAGCAATACCTAAACATTTTTATCACTTCGTTTTGTAATGTGTAAGTCGACCTATATATGTATTTATTATTTCCAATATATTGTTAACGTAAAGCGGTGTACTGGCAGAATCGGTTGCACCCCGGGAGAAATACTTAGCGGTATTTCGTCAGCCATTACGTTCTGAGTGCAAATTACGTCGTGGTTGTCATTTACTTTCGAGGTCATATTTTTAGTGTATTGATTACTTTATATATTTTTATATATCTATGTATTTTTGCTATGCTTCATATATTTAATTTCCTTTCGGAGAAATTCATACATGTTGGGTCTAGGGTTGAATAAATATAAATGTATATGTGAACTTGATTTGCCTGACATTGATTCTTACTTCTGCATTATTCATTTTAAATCTCCGTCCGACATATATTTCTGGTACACGGATATTATGCAGCTTTATTGAAAGCGTTGCTTCTATTAATGTTTAAAGCTGCACACACACACACACATACATACACACAGCCATATGTGCGTGATATGGTGATCTGACATTAATATGAGCAGCGCATGACCTTACAAGTGGTGCTCAGTAAGAATTTTCTTCAGGTTAATTAGCCCATCCCTCTGAATAAGGCTTGTTTAAGGATGATGAATGAGATACACATGTTTCCAGTTGTAAATTATTCGAACCCCAAAGAATCATTTTCAACAAATGGCTATATTGTATATCAGTTTTATAGATTCTTAAGTCAGTCAGGTTTGGAGGCATGTGCCATTACACCAAGTTGATGTATTTATCGGAATATTCTGGGGTCCTCCCGTGCGACCCACCGAGTCGATTTCCTGACATTCCCCCTCGTCACGAGATATCTCCTTATCTGATATGACCACGTGGCATGAGGTCGACATACACGAGCCTTTAATACTGCCAGATCCCCAGTGGAGAGAACACAATAAACAGGGTTTAACTCGGATAATCGAGCAAACATGAACTATCAATGTGAACTGGCGCTACGGTAATGTAATAATGGATATACAATATTCGCTTTAAACTGTTTGTACCAATCATATTTGTCATTTAGCTCTGTTTAATCAGAAAGACAGACAGAGAAGGAGAGAAAGAACGAAGAAGAAAATAAGTTACGTAATGGCGTATGAGTAGATGTAAAAGAATACGCTGTGGTATGATGTATCTGCATTGAATAGTAAAGATAGCAAAATGAGATTAGTTTTATCTAAAAATGTAATGCTCTACAATATTTTCAATAGAATTAAATTCGGTAAAAACTACGTGTACCCATGGCATTTGCATCTGTGTAAGTAACTTTTCACGTTATGTATGTGTGCATGTATGTATGTATGTATATATGTATGCATGTAAATATGTATGTATGTATGTATGTGTGAATACAGGTATGATTCTATGTATGTATGAATGAATGTATGAATCTTTTGCGCATGTGTAAACACACACACACACACACACACATAAGACGTAGGACAAAACGCTTAACACCATTTAATACCGGCTGTTTACCTCCTCAGAATACCTTGTGAGGTTGATAAAATTATACCAGTGTAGTACTCGAGGCGCCGAGTTCGATTTACGCCTTCACTGAAATATTAAACAATAATTACTGGTCTGAGTTAGACTGCAGCTATACCTGGACATCGCTCTGAAGAATTTTTAGGCGAATGAACCGATCCATCTTTTAAGCCTGGCAGTTATTCTATCGGTTTCTATTGCCGAGCTGCCAGGATACGCAGATGAAAACACACCAACATCGCTTGTCAAGCGGTGGTGTGAACACACACACATGCTTCGACCTTTCAGTTTGCGTCTATGAAATCCGCTCAAAAGGCTTCGGTCGTTTCAAGACTATAGCAGTAGGAGACATGTGGTTTGGAAGCAAACTTCTTACCACACAGCCACGACAGGGGTTATAATATGTGTAATAATATTTCAAATTACGTGGTGTATGTTAATATTACATAAACTTGTCATGGAAATTATCTTATATTTATATTATGACAATTATCTTCGAATAATTTAATGGCTGGTAAGAGAAGATAATGTTCCTGTAATTAAAAATATTGCTCAGTCTCTAATTTCATCAATAAAAACGGACACATACCAACGCCCGATCTATTCAACACCGTGATTTTATTTTAGTAACCTGTAATTGTTTCTTGAACTTTATATTAGTCATTCGAGAATGTTCTCTAAGTGTATTAAGTGGAATATCGAAACGATGTTGGCGTACATCTCTCCGTAGAATTAATATCGCTGTTTGTTTAAGAAGTACTTGGTTCACAAGCATGTGGTTTAGAGTTCGATTCTCATCCTCATTCTCTCTCGTACTGCTACCAGAAACAACGAGGAAGCAACACAGTGATTATAGATCGTTCGTGAATCGAAACAACGTGGAACACCTCCGTCATATAATATATACATATATATATATATGTGTGTGTGTGTGTGTGTATGCGTGTGTACACACGCACACACACACAGACACACATACATATGTATCTTTATCTTTTACTTCTTTCAATCATTAGAGTGCTAAGCTGGAACCATGTTTGAGCACCGTCTTGAATTTTTGCTCCAATTGACCCTAATAGATATTAGTGTTTAAAGCCTTATTCTTATATTATCAATCAGTTTGCTGCACCACATGGACCTCTGAATACACCAACACCGGTGTGCGCGCGCGCGTGTGTGAGAGAGTGAGTGTATGAATTCAGATTAGTTAACATACTGTTTATGACATATTTGTCCTTCTAAAGGCAAGCTCACAGAACTCACCGTGGAGAAAATATCTCGCGTTTGCTAAAAGATGTAAAAGTACTATATCTGTTCAATAACACCTCTTAGCGAACTTCCAGTAACAGATGCCAAAGAAAGCTTCCTCAGTAACAGATACCAAAGGAAGAAAACTTGTGTGTATTTTAAAGCCGTAACTTTGTCTTAAAACAGAATTACGCTCGCGTCCCGCTAGGTCGGAATAAATATAATGTATCAGCGGCAAGTAATGATGAAGAATAAACGAAATTTAGTTTAGTTCAAATATGTTTGTTACCTATTTCAACTTCTAAGGGAAATTTCCCAGCAGTCACCGAGAAGAAAAGTTATCACTAATTGTAAAAGCGTTAGGTTATGTGGAGCATTAGAATGTCCAATTTAAGGTGGTGACCTGACGGGGCAAAATGCTTAGCGTTATTTTATCCGTCTTTACATTCTAAGTTCAAATCCAGCCAAGGTTGACTTTGCCTTTTATCCTTTCGGGGTCGATAAAATAAGCATGAGTTGAACAACTTATCCCCTCCTCTAAGTTGCTTGACTTGTGCCAAAATTTGAAATCAATATGGCAGTGTCTATAATTTTCCGTCTTTTTGCAGACGGTCGATTGGGATTAGAATGAAATTAGATTGATATTTCTAGAGAGTTATATGCCAACCTACAATATTAGTTATTGCCTAATTTATTTCTGTCGATTTGTAATGCTATATGTTTTGGGTGGAAATATCGTTAGACTAATTCGGCTGAATTTTTTGTTTCGGAAAAAAAAAATCATCAAATGTGGAGAGATTAATCTTCAACAACAGAAAATTAATTCATTATTTATGAATGAAAATATCTCAGGGTATGAAATATGAAATCTAACTTTCAAGTATGAATAAATTGGGAGCCGACAAAAATAATAGCTTTATATCGACTGTAGATTGCTTAGACACACTGGTAAGAGAGAAAATCTTCCAATCGGATCAAATGCTCCTCTAACCAGAAACTAGAGAAAGAAATATTGAAAATTCCGAATATTTTGGAAGGAGTATCAAGAAATAATGGATCATCTAGTTTCTAATTGCCCCCCCCCCTTTTTTTAGTATTAGTCCTTCCTTCATTTTCGACGATGACCAAGGATATCACATGGGAGAAGGCGGAGATCGTTCTGTAAGGCCACTGAAGCTGATGTCTACTTGGAAGGCTCTGCCGCAGGTAGGGCACTGGTATTCTGTTGGGATTGAAGGCAAGGAGTCGGTTCTAAACTCGCGTAGTTTGTGTTTACTTTGTGCCCCTGTAATCTTGCTGAGTACGTAGGAGTTATGGCCAATGTACGAGCACTGTTGATGCGCATTTGCCAAAGAGAGAGGTCTTGTTTTTGTGTTTCCCATGCGTTGGGTTTGATTTCAAAGCTCGTCAGTGTGGCTCTGATTGCGACATTTAAACGCTTTTTTCTATGCACCCCGCATACAATTGATTTCCACCAATTCGCAGTAAAACAGTCGCTTGGGGAATTGAATGTCAGGCATTAGAACAAAGTCGCCTGCCGCCTGCCGCCTTGATACTCTCTCCTCAGCATTGTTATCGAAGATCATTGTAAACAGTCATATAATCTTATTATATAAAATACTGGGTTGAAAAACTCCCTTTTGGATAGAAATGGTCAAACGCTGCCCTATAAACACATCAGGTGTTCTCTCACTGTAGCAAAGGAGCATTTCGTATTACTTTAATCGATTTTAGAAGCTTTATTCTTACCAGCGAAAATATTATGTTCATGACGTCTCAGGAATTTTATAAACTTTCGAGAGAACGTGAATTAATTGCCTTTTGGAATAGTTTCTCAAAACATATTACAAACAGCTCTAAATGCAGCATATAAATCTTGTGTTGAAAACCAGTTTGAAATAGAAAAGGACAGAGCTTTATAGCCGGAAATACATAGAGACATATTTCAGTCAACATATCATACGGCAGTTAAAATTGATGGGAACGCAGGAAAGAGTAATGTTCAGTTCGTGATGGTTTTTAACTGCACTGAACTTGTAAACTGTGACGACTTCATGAGAAACATAGTTTTCATCGGGTCACAACACTTCACATAGCATATCAATTGAAACAAAGAACGTATGAACACCATTAAAAGCACTCATGATGAGGCCACACACGCATATATATGAATGCATGTGTGTAGGTATGCAAGTGTGTATATATGCATATATGCGTGCGTTCTTTGTAAGCCTAGTACTTATTCTCTCGGTCTCTTTTGCCACCGAACCGCTAAGTTACGGGGACCTAAACACACCAGCATCGGTTGTTAAGCGTTGTTGTGGGGGGTGGGGGCAAACACAGACACACAAACATACACACGCACATACATACATACATACATATATATATATATATATATATATATATATATATATATATATACATATATACGACGGCTTCTTTGAGTTTCCGTCTACCAAATCCACTCACAAGGCTTTGGTCGACCCGAGGCTATAGTAGAAGACACTTGCCCAAGGTGCCACGCAGTGAGACTGAACCCAGAACCAAGAGGTTCGTAAGCAAGCTACTTACCACACAGCCACTCCTACGACTTATATATATGTATAGCCTTATATATTTTCCACATCCTTTTCCTCATGTAGCATTACAGCTTCCACTTTTTCGTCTTCTTAACTAAGACGGTACGATCAGGTTTCTGTAATATTAGGTGGCTTATTCTTTGCTTTCCAATGACCCTACTGTTTTTTCTCTTGCTGAATCGATGGAAATTGTAGTTTAAATGTAGGTGAAGTAGTTACTATTTCCATCGAGTGAGACAACTATCAGTATCCCTACAATTAAAAACACAATATCCCACATATATAATATTACGTTACCATATTGTGAGGCTATTGATGTAGCATATATATATGAGGTAGATCTATCTGTCTGTTTATTTCTCTTATATTTTCCTATTTTACATCTTCAGAGATATTGCTCATCCAAGAGAGTAATGCGAGATATTTGGTAAGTTCAAATTGATCTCTCTCTGTCTGTCTGTCTGTCTGTCTCTCTCTCTCTCTCTCTCTCTCTCTCTCTCCCTCTCGCTCTTTCTCCTTATCCGTTTTTCTTTCTGATTAAACGAAACTAAATGACAAACATGTTTGGTGCAAACAGTTTAAAGGTTAGATTCTATAAGTAATTTATAGTTTCTCAGGTCAGTCTCGTATGTGTTGATGCGCCGTTGCATTGTGTTGTTGCATTCAACATTTGTCGGTATATCCCCAGCATAGGGCCAATTTCCCACTTTCTCTGATGTTTATATATTCCTCTTTGGTCCATCGCAGGATTATTCATCAGCTAAATTGACTAGAGCAAAGTGAAGATAAAGTGCTTTACTTGAGAACAGAACGCATCCCGCAGTCCAGTAATCAATGCAACAACCTTACGAGAAGCAGTCTAAAACTCTCAAAACTAAGCTATCCGCCTCCATAAAGGTGACTTCTTAGTAACTAAAAATTCATTAATTCAGCTATAAATCGTTGGTAAGATTCGATGGGAAACACAAGTAGCTACATGAGGATGAATTAAATTCTGTGAGCTAGTCAGTTGTGTTTCGGTAACATAGATTGATATATATACGTTCGATCCATTATAATGCTTCTTGTTTCACTTTTTAATCTAAGCGACACAATCTAAGTTACAAAAACATGATTAGTTGGAAAACATAAAGCGTACAACGAAGATTTATTGGGATTCCTCTAAATATTTTATTAATTTTAAATGACGTTTTTATTTCTTTTTGTAAATTTTTGATTCGATTTCTTAGTTTTCTGTCACATTCATTATTTTTTTTTTATTATTACTAGTTTTATTGTTGTTATTCGTCGTTTCTAAATTCTCGAAAAATGTATAATTATTTCTAGCGGTATTATCAGATGTTCATATCTCTTCTTCACATATGGTTGGATTCTATAGACAATATAATATAGTGTCAAAGATATACATATAT
>NC_068991.1:58043556-58046930 GCF_001194135.2 Octopus bimaculoides
TATATATATATATATATATATAATATATGTATATATATATATATATATATATAATATATGTATATATATATATATAATATATATGTATATATATATATAATATATATGTATATTACACACACACACACACAACACACACACATATGGTTACATATAGAGAAGAAAGTAAAGGAATGAAGGATGTGTTTATTATATATGTATGTACATATGCACACACAGATATACGTGTACGCACCCACTTGTGTTTGTGTGTGCGAATATGCGTTGTGCGTGTGAGTGTTTGCGTTTTATGCGATGCTGTTTGTCTGTGTATGTTGTCTAGAAGTCATATAGCGACAGCAAGTGAGAGACGTAGAGATTGAGAGAAAGAGAGAGAGAGTTAAAGATAGTGCGAGGAGAATAGCTAGAGATAGTCAGAGAGGGAGCAGCTGAAGATAGTAAGAGAGATGTAGCTAGAGATAGTAAGAGAAGGGCAGCTAGAGATAGTGAGACGCAGCGTGGTGAAGTGAAAGATAGCAACGGTGGGGGAGAACGAAACTAATTAACAAGAAATAAATCAACTGTCTGTAGATAAAATGTCTCCATGTAATTAACAATTATCCGAGACTTTTTTGTTTAAGTGTTTTGTATTTATTCAGTGAATGCTTGATAAATTTCGTTTATTTACGTGATTTGATTTTATTATTAATTTCATTTTAAATATTTATTCAAAATATTGAAAGGTGTTAATAAATAAATATACATGAATAATGCGAACGAAATTCATACAAAAATAAATGTGGTATATTTCATTTTTTTTTTCTTTCTCTCTCTTCTGAAATAACTCTATAAAATAGGTATTATCTATTTGTTTTAATAATTATTTCTGGAGACACGCCGAATTGAATGCTAAGTAACATTTCGTCCGCCTTCACGTTCTGAGTTCAAATGCCACCAATGTCGATTGTGCCTTTCATCTTTTCCGGGTCGATAAAATAAGTACAATCGACACCTCCCTCCCAGCCCCGACGTTACTGGCCTTGTGCTAATATTTGAAGTCATTAATTATTTCTCGAGACATTATGGCCGCGCCGTTTCTGCTTACGACGTCGAGGGTTCCAGTTGATCCGATCAACGGAACAGCCTGCTCGTGAAATTAACGTGCAAGTGGCTGAGCACACCACAGACACGTGTACCCTTAACGTAGTTCTCGGGGATATTCAGCGTGACACAGTGTGACAAGGCTGACCCTTTGAATTACAGGCACAACAGAAACAGGAAGAGTGAGGGAAAGTTGTGGTGAAAGAGTACAGCAGGGTTCACCACCATCCCCTGTCGGAGCCTCGTGGCGCTTTAGGTGTTTTCGCTCAATAAAAACTTACAATGCCCGGTCTGGGAATCGAATCCGCGATCCTATGAACGCGAGTCCGCTGCCCTAACCACTGGGCAATTGCGCCTCCACGCCGTTTATGTATTGAATTCATATCACTCTAGTATGTTATATCTTTGTTTCTCAATATAAATCATTATTTCTTGAGACATTATATTTATGTATTGAATTCATATCATTCTAAAGACTTGTGTTCGTTTCTCACTACTACAATCAGATAACTATAAATGACCATTTTGCTCATGCCTGTCTATTAGTGTCTTACCTCAATTTGTTATATATTTATGGATGTCTTTAAGGATGTTCAGTATCAATTCTTCTAGTTCTCTTGATTGCAATGTGTAGCAAGTTCATACAGGTAATTTCAGCTGCAGTTTTCTTCACACCCAGCGCTGTAATACTAGTCTCAAACTTTTGCCTAAGGCCAAAATAATTTCAATGCTGGAAGTAAATCAAACACATCGATCGCTCTACTCAGTTGGTACTTATTTTATTTTATCAACTGCTACTTATTAATTCGACCTCAGCGGCATTTAAACTCGGTATGACGTTAAATATTTTGTGGAGCATGCTAACGATTCTTCCACCACGACGCCATACACGGCTACATAATACTGGCCACTCTCATGTTCATTATTAATGATGTACACCATGTTGTTTTCGGTGTCTCTGCATCAAAAGTCAGCTTCAACCTACAGTCATGATCCAGAGACGAACCAGGACAAGTTATGCAATGCCAATGCCCCGCAGGTTCAGGAGTGTGGGCGCGGCATGACACAAACAGCACGCAAAAGAAATGCACACACAAATGCATATGCACAAGTATATACATATATCTATATATTTATGTGTGTGTATCTATTTATACATACATTGCTGTTGTTGTTGGTACTCCGTCGCTTACGACGTCGAGGGTTCCAGTTGATCCGATCAACGGAACAGCCAGCTCGTAAAATTAACATGCAAGTGGCTGAGCACTCCACAGACACGTGTACCCTTAACGTAGCTGTCGAGGATATTCAGCGTGACACAGTGTGACAAGGCTGGCCGTTTGAATTACAGGCACAGCAGAAACAGAAAGTAAGAGTGAGAGAAAGTTGTGGTGGAAGAGTACAGCAGGGTTCGCCACCATCCCCTGCCGGAGCCTCGTGGAGCTTTAGGTGTTTTCGCTCAATAAACACTCACAACGCCCGGTCTGGGAATCAAAACCGCGATCCTATGACCGCGAGTCCGCTACCCTAACCACTGGGCCATTGCGCCTCACTATACATACATGCATACATACACTCGCACATATATGTGTCTGCGTGTGTGTATGTATGTATTATGTATGTATGTATACTGGAATTCCGTCGATTGCGACGGCGTGGTTTCCGTTTGATCCGATCAAAGAAAGAGCCTGCTCGTGAAATTAACGTGCAAGTGGCCGAGCACACCACAGACACATGTATCCTCAACGTAGTTCTCCGGGAGATTCAGCCTGATACAGAAATAACAAGGCTAGTCCTCTCAAATGCAGATACTACTCATAGGGAGCAGGTGAGTGAACTGGAGCAACGTGAAATAAAGTGCGTTGCTCAAGGACAAAACGCGGTGCCTGAAATTGAACTCACAACTTTACGATCATAAGCCGAATACACTAACCAATAACCCACGCGCCTTCACACCCTCGTACGAGTGCACGTGTGTGTGTGTGTGTGTGTGTGCGTGTGTGTGTGTGCGTGTGTGTGTGTGCGTGTGTATGCACAATTTCGTTTACTGTTTTCAGTCATTTCGACTGCAGCCATGCTGGAGCACCGCCTTTAGTCGAACAAATCGACCCCAATGCTTATTTTTTAAATCTATTATTAATTCTGTCGTAATGATTTTGCCGAACCGCTAGGTTACTGGGACGTAACCACACCAACATCGGCTGTCAAGTGATGGTGGAGGAACAAACCCAGACACATTCACACACACACACACATATATATATATATATATATATATATATATGTATATATAC
>NC_068991.1:58047134-58048888 GCF_001194135.2 Octopus bimaculoides
TTGTGTTTATTCTTGTCTACTCTAGGCACAAGGCCCGAAATGTGTTTGGGGAGGGGACAGTCGATTAGATTGACTCCAGTACGCAACTAGTACTTAATTTATCGACCCCGAAAGGATGAATGGCAAAGATGACATCGGCGGAATTTGAACCCAGAACGTAATGTCAGGCGAAATACCTATTTCTTTATTGCCCACAAGGGGCTAAACATAGAGGGGACAAACAAGGACAGACAAGGCGATTAAGTCGATTACATCGACCCCAGTGCGTAACTGGTACTTAATTTATCGACCCCGAAAGGATGAAAGGCAAAGTCGACCTCGGCGGAATTTGAACTCAGAACGCAGTGGCAGACGAAATACCGCTAAGCATTTCGCCCGGTGTGCTAACGTTTCCGCCAGCTCGCCGCCTCACTTTTGTGTTTATGGTCGAATGAATATGCCCTTTCATCGTTCTTATTTTTGCTTCTTTTCCTATGTTTTGTTCTTTTGTTATTTGATATTTTGTCTATAAAATGCTAAAGATATAATTTCGGTTTAGGCATATAATCTGGCATATAATCTATGATTAAACGTTAGTCAATTACTACACTCACCTGATGCGATGAATCTGTCAGTATTGCTGAGTGATGTTACCCCGTTCACAAAAATTTGATCGGCACGAGGCTATTGGAGAAGAAAATTAACTAAGGTGCCGCGAAGTGGTGGTGAATCATAATTATTACAACAGAGCCACGCCTGCGATTATATATATATAGTCAACAAAGAGAAAAATCTAAGGGGAGATAATTTGTAATATATGTATATATACGTGGGAGGTTTTGGTACCCAAAATGGCAGGTAAGGATTTGTAAGTGCTACGGAATGATTGTAGTTAGACTCCCGGTTCGATAATAATATGAGTAAGGAGTGTTATGCGGGTCGTATGTGACCATATGTATGTTAAATATAATGAGACAACAAAGCCAAGGGACTTTCCTATATCTCTCCCTTTCCAAAATAACTTCTAACTATTTCCCTACTATTTCTCTCTATTCTCACATCTATTCTCTCTAACCTTCTCATATCGCCTCATATCCCTGAAACAGCTGTAAGACTACTTTTCTCTTTATCAATGTCCTAGAAATTTCACACTGCCTTGGCTTTGTTGTCTCATTCTACTTAACACTAGCAATACATTCTAGCATTGCGCAGCAGGCGTTATAACATACAGCCGGATTGTATTATTTGTTTCTTTCTATTGGGTAGAATCGGCACACGAGGAGCGTGAAGCAAACAGCTCTTTTTTTAGAAACATGTTTTCGGTCGTTTTATGATGAACAATGATGAAATTGTTTTTCGCCAAAAATATGTAGAATAGCATCTTAGATTAGAATGAAATTATAAAATGCCCCCAAAATGACCTAGATTTACGGATGTAAAGAATTGGGTGGCGAATGAGAACGCAGATGTATCCGTATTGCAGAGAAAGCTGCTTCATTGTGAAAACACCATTTCTGAAATGTTTGGGCAGACTGAACACTTCAACATATATTAAGTGAAGCCGACAATGCTTCTGGGTAAACTATAATCTGCGTAAATCCAGTGATACTTTTTTACTTGTTTCAGTCATTTGACAGCGGCCATGCTGGAGCACCACCTTTAGTCGAGCGAATCAATCCCAGGATTTATTCTTTGTAAGCCTAGTACTTATTCTATCGGTCTCTTTTGCCGAACCGCTATGTTACGGGAATGTAAACACACCAGCATCGGTTGTC
>NC_068991.1:58049448-58050096 GCF_001194135.2 Octopus bimaculoides
TATATATATATATATATATATATATATGCGACAGGCTTCTTTCAGATTCGGTATATCAAATCCACTGGTCGAAATAAAATCTGTAAGAGAAGAAACGTTTGTGTTTATTCTTATCTGCTTTAGGCACAAGGCCCGAAATGTGTTTGGGGAAGGGGCCAGTCGATGAGATTGACGCAAGTGGTACTTAATTTATCGTCCCCGAAATGATGAATGGCAAAGTCGACATCGGCGGAATTTGAACCCAGAACGTAAAGTCAGGCGAAATACCGCTAAGCATTTCGCCCGGCGTGCTAACGTTTCTACCAGCTCGCCGCCTTACTTTTGTGTGTATAGGAAATAGGAGCACTCCGTCGGTTACGACGACGATGGTCCCAGCTGATACGATCAACGGAACAGCCTGCTCGTGAAATGAACCTGCAAGTGACTGACCAAGCCACAGACACGTGTACCCCTAACGTAGTTCTTAGGGAGACTCATTGTGACACATAGCGTGACAAGGCCCGCCGTTTGAAATACAGGTACTACTCATTTTTTCCATCTGAGTAAACTGGAGCAACGTGAAATAAAGTGTCTTGCTCAAGGACTCAACGCGTCGCCAGGAATCGAACTCACGACCTTTCGATCGTGAGCCGAATGCCCTAACCACTA
>NC_068991.1:58050660-58051395 GCF_001194135.2 Octopus bimaculoides
CACACACACACACACACACACACACACACACACACACACATATATATATATATATATGTATGTGTGTGTGCGTGTGTGTGGGGGGGGTATGTATGTATGTATGTATATAGAGGTAGATATATAGATATGTGTGTCTGTACATATACATATACGGATGCGTGTGCGTGTGTGTGGGCACGTATCTCTGTGCGGGTGTGCGTGGGTACGTGTGTGAGTGTGTGTGTGTGTGTGTGTGTATGTGTGTGTGTATGTGCGTGTATGTGTGTATGTGTGTGCGCGTGTATGTGAGCTGAATTTCTTTACTAAAATTGAAACATTTACTGAAATATCTTGTAAAATGAAAATGTTAATAAAAAATCAATAAATGAAAATAAAATGGAATAAACAACAAATAAAATTTTCTAATTACATTCAAATACAATATCATTTTGCTAAAAGAAATTAAAAACAACAAAAAAAACTTTAAAAACCTATACATAGCAAAAATTATGTGAGTATATATATGTATGCGGTTTTATATAAATATAAGAATGTGCTTATGCGTGTGTGAGTTGCCGCAACAGTTTCTACATTTGATATAATTCAAGAGTTTGCTCAGTTGCTATCTCTTCTCTAGGGTTTCCTTGTTTTCGATGTAGTTTAGCAATTTATCATTAAAATTATATATGTGTGTTTGTGTATGTGTGTGTGTGTGTGTGTGTGTGTGTGTGTGTGTGTGTGTGTGTGTGTGTGTGT
>NC_068991.1:58051969-58054474 GCF_001194135.2 Octopus bimaculoides
TATATATACGTAAAGATCGGAAAATGAACAGAGATTTATATAAATACACACAAACACTGATAATAATACATGTCACACGATGTTTCGATGACTTGTTGAAAGATATTTGCACAAAGGAGTTAAGATATATGCATATGTATCTGTGTATGTATGTAAGCATGCGTGCATGTTCTCTTCTGTTTTTGATTAGTTTTTATTCATCCTTTGAGGATAGAGGTGGTTTCTAACAAAGATACAACACTCCAGTGTTAGAAAGTAGAACGAAGATAACAAAAACCATGTTATATTTTAAACTTGGGGAAATTTCATGTGTTTTATGGTTGTAATATATTTGAAAATGAAAGGCGCTTATGTATTCATTTTCAAAGTTTGCTTTATGAAATTCATGTTTCAAACTTCAAGTGAGTACCACATTGAACCAATGAACTAATACAGGTGCTAGAAATCACAAATACTGAATAGTTAAACTGCACTTCTGTACTAAGCTGTGATAGTTCTCACCTGATGATCTCGAAGGAGTGAAACCGAGTCGATCATTTAGTTTAAGGAAAGAAACCATATCATCTAACATATTTATGGAAACATCTCTCAACAACCCAGCACACATTAAGACACACAGAAACAAACATATGCACACACATAGATAGAGATAGATAGATAGAAAGAGAGAGAGAGATAGACAAAGAGAGAGAGAGAGAGAGAGAGAGAGAGAGGCAAAGAGAGAGAGAGAGAAGGAGAAATAGATGGATGGATACATACATATAAATTTCTTTTTGCAAGAAAGAACATGGAGGAATTTAGTTCATTTTCCTAGTGAAAATGTATGCATAACGCATTATATGCCTAAAGTATATTTTCAGTGAAATGCACACAATAAATTGAATATATATACACAAACATTTATAGATTACAACGACATCAAATAAATTATATAAGCTATAAAATATGTTTGTTAATTACTTATTACTCTTCTTGATAATGTAAGTAAATTTGTGCAGTCGACTATGAAACCAAGTGAATATATAGTACAAGATCTATTTTCCAAATGTTAAATCGCGATTAATTCTAGAAACTTTTGAACGTATTAAAGCAGATATATGAACCTTCAATTTTCCAAAGATGATTTGGAATAAATAAGTTAAAATGAACAATAATAGATACAGCAGAGGATCCTTAAAAAAAAAAAAAAGAAAACACAATGTCAGACAAAGCTTCACCGGGTTTACGGAGTGAGCGATCAATAACGCAAATGAAAGAAAGGAAACGTAGTCAATATTTAGCAGTGATGTAGACAACAAGAAATGTCTAACGCAAGCGAATCTTGATTTCCATAGCGCATGAGTTATATCATTCACCTTTTATCTTTTACTTCTTGCAGTCATAATTTGCTAATGAAATTGTAGTTAAATTTGTGCAATCGATAATAACACCATGATGGATATATAATACGAAATATATTTTCTAAATGTTAAAGTGGGATTAATTCTAGAAACTTTGGTACGTATAAACGCAGACATATGAAACTGCTGGGAAAAACCTTTAGAGAATTTCGATCGAGCGAATCCGCCCCCTGTACGTTTTAGTTTTTTTTTTTAGTTTTTTGTTTTTTTTTGTAAAGCCTGGTATTTATTCTACTAGGCTGTTTTGCCGTACTGCTAGGTTATGTACACGTAAACACACCAGCACCGGCTGTTAAGCGGTGGTATGGGATAAACTCAGAAAGAAAGACGCAGACACATATATAAGTATGTATTTATACATATATATGTGAATATATATATATATATATATATATATATATCACGACGTTTTTATTTCAGTTTCCGCCAATCAAATCCCCTAACAAGGCTTTAGTCGACCCAAAGCTGTAGTAAAAGGTAGTTGTCCAAGATGTCACGAAGTGTGACTGAACCCGGAACCGTCAGGATTGGAAACAAATTTCTTACCACACAACCACGTCTGCAAACATAAACTGATACACTTTTGAAAAATATGATGAATTTAAAACAATTAACAAACAAAACATGATTGAGTAACTGTAGAAGAAAATACTACAAACAACATATGTATGCGTACAAAAATTTGCAGGAAAAATATTTCACATATATATATATATGCAGTATTGGGAAGAACCGCCCGGCTGAATAAAAGTCAGACATATGCAGTGAAGCGGTATTAATTCAAATTGGACATCTATGTATCAAACTTAATGTAAATATTTCGTTGAAAGGTAAATCTATTGCGCTATTCGTCTTTAAATACCATATCTTAGTAACGTGCCCCGTTTATAAACATAATAAATATCTCCGTTTTTTCTTTTTCATTTTGTCGCTGTTATTCTCCTCTTAATCCTTTTTTGTTGAAGAACACAGGCTCGAAACGTCAAACACTTTCTGCTCTTCCGAGCGTTAAACTAATACACCTGCCTGTTGTTCCTTCACCGGTTTTCGTCTTATGTTTCCTATTAATTTGAACTATTATATATATATATATATATATATATAT
>NC_068991.1:58054588-58057298 GCF_001194135.2 Octopus bimaculoides
TATATATATAACTAGTATATATGTATATAGTGTATGTATGTATATCTATCTATCTGTCTGTAACTATATTTATATCCATATATATACATAAACGTGCTTCTCGAGTGTGTGTCTCTATCCCTCCCTGTTTTCACATATGTAACCATATACATCCACAGATATATAATTACTATCGGATGGGAGCATATAGACAACGTGAATGCACATAAGTTGACAATCGAGATGTTTTATACGAGTATATGTATATATATATATATATATATATAACCAATCCAAGTGGTAGTTCTAATTTTGAATAGTAGCATCTAAATAATTGTCACCAAAATGTAAATAGGATTCAGCAAGTAATATCAAAATTACCCAGTTGCACATTTTGCTGCCATATTTAAGCATGCGCATATGCCAGTGCAACTGCATTTACTGCTTCTTTTGCTTTATTTCAATTCCATTTATGCTATAATATATTCATGTTTTTGAGAGGATATAAAAATCTGCATTAGTCAAACCGAAACGAGAGAGAAAAAATACATTTATTTATGCATTCAACGTATTCTAGCACTTACACAAACCAAGACGCTGAAACCCCCAAATACACTGCACATTATATATATATATATGTATGTATGTATGTGTGTGTATGTGTATGTGTGTTTGTGCGTTACCCATATACCACAATATCAATTTGTTCATACAGGTCAGCATCTATGAACTATGGCACAATATTGATAAATGTGTATTTTAAAAACTATCAGATGCAAAAATTATGGAATGATATACGTTGCGCAGGTACTGCCTAATTCCAAAATAATTTGCAACAAATGTTACTTGATGAATGAGCTAAAATATTCTCATTTCGTATCTGGACAATGCATAATCTGTCCAAAATATTTGCTGAATTCCCCAAAAAATTCATATATAACGTATTTATTATCGTTTTTGCTAATGTACCCAGTTATATCGTGAAAACGCTTTCCAGAGATCATGTGTTTTCATTTTTTACTTTTTTCTTTCTTTGCTTGCCCATGTATGTGATATTTCTCTATGAAAATTACGTGCATTAATCATTATTAAGTCGTTTCCTTCACAGGATATTTTTTTCTGTCTTTCATTCTTATTCCTGAATGTCACAGGGAAGGCTATGGTTGTTTTGGTTACTTATGTCTAATCATTGTTCAATTGTTGAAATCAAGTGTTCAAATCCCTCCAACTTTAATAATTAACAATTATTTTCTATAGGATGTCTTACTGATTTTACCTAATTAAGACTTTGTATTATAACGCTCATCTAATACTCCATTATATCTATATTTTACTTAGATACAAATAGGAACGTATGGAATTCTCTCCTCCATCCTGCAATGCGCACATCTAGAACCTTTCACATTCGGAGTCCCATCATTTTCTCCGCTATATTTTTATGTATTTACATTTTTCTCCCCTCTCCTTCTTTATCACTATATGTTATATAGATATATTACATATATTACATATCGATTTGATAACTTGCAACTAACTGACAATTTACATTTTGCTCTATTACAATCGCGCACACATACACATTTACACATTTATTCGTTTCAGTTATTTGACTGCGGCCATGCTGGAGCACCGCCTTTAGTCGAACAATATATATGTATGTATGTATGTATGTATGTATGTTTGTATGTATGCATATTCACGAGCTTGTTACCCTATCAAAGGCAACAGAATAGTATTATTAAATATTTTCAGGAATTTCTTGTTAACACTTTAATTGAAGAATTTCATGTAACTGTATGTGTTGCGGAGCTCTCTGGAATAATAGTTTCAAGTTTTGGCACAATGACAGCAAGTTTGGGTGAAGGGTAAGTCGAATAACATCGACCACAGTACTTATTTTATTGTCCCCGAAAGGATGGAAAGCAAATTCGACCTTAGCAAAATTTGAACGTGACAGCATATAGACGGACGAAATGTTGGCACATATAATTGATGAAATACTGGCATATATAAGTAAATTTGATCACATGGGTTGGCCTAGAGGCTGTTTGTATGTTTTGCCAAGGTACATAAGGAACATTTCGCATCAGACTCCACCATAAATAATTATTTTTACAAAACAATTTGTCTTTAGATTTATTTAGCGCTCAAATCAAATAGAAAAAAAACAAACAAACAGGATTACTTTGAATTTACGCTTTCGCTTCATTGTTAGCGATTACTTATTTTGCGTAATTAAATTTAATAAAATGTTTACACTCTTCATTCTATAGTAATATTAAATGTCTCTTATCCCTTATATTTAGCTATAATAACACTTTTTACTAAATGCACAAAGCCTGAAATTATGGAGTTAGGAGCTAGTCGGTTGCTTGGACCCCCAGGGCTCAACGAGAACTTATTTCAACGACCCGGAAAGAATGACAGGCTAAGTCGACCTCGGCGGAATTTGAACTCAGAACCTAAAGGCTGGTGAAATACTGCTCTTTTACTCATTTTACTTTTTTATTTGTTTCAGTCATTTGACTGCAGCCATGCTGGAGCACCGCCTTTAGTCGAGCAAATCGACCCCAGGGCTTATTCTTTGTAAGCCTACTACTTATTCTATCGGTCTATTTGGCCGAACCGCTAAGTTACGGGAACCTAAACACAACAGCATCGGTTGTCAAGCGATACCGGGGTGACAAAACACAGACACACAAACATATACATACATACACACACACACACA
>NC_068991.1:58057581-58062566 GCF_001194135.2 Octopus bimaculoides
ATATATATATATATATATACATATGCGTACAATTAGGTAAATATAAATTAAATATCTGTGATATACCTGCGTACAGGATATATGCACATCCTATTCCTTTTCATATGGAATTTCAAATGAATGTAATTAAATAATTATTATTACATCAAACCTATACCCATGTCTGAAAGCACCAAAAATACATCAACTAACTCTATTAAACCCCACCCCAACCATGTTAAGTTTACATACCAAAAATGTCCCCCTCTTTCTCAACATTTCCCGCTCAACATATACCATTACTTTCTATTGAATATTCTTCAATATTACTCTTATTTATATTCAATATTGATGTTATATCTTTAAATTATTTCTTTGACAAAATGTAAAATGTATTGATTTATTATAATAATTTTTTTTAAATATTTGTACAATCTACAGATATTATTACTATTGATAAAATTGGGAAATGAAGTAAGAAAAATCTGAATTCATATTAAGCTGGGCAATATTATATGAATATCATTATAACAAAACATTTTATTGCTAAAATATTTGTCAAAGAAAATATTACTTTCGACTACATTGTATTTGGTAACGTTACATTAATAAGGTAAAGCATAATGAGACAATGTTGAACAATAAGAAAACATCACTGCAGTAATACTATGCATTGAAAAACACAGCTAATATCCTTTATTCATAAAAATATCCTCCGTATCAAGAAGACACTTTGGACAATATATAATCATCTACATATTATGTCCGAGTGTTGTGTAGTTTATGACGGTTTTGAATTTCTTCACAGCTATATTTTGCATCATGTACTTAGGCATGCATCAACAGGGCCATTCTCTTGGACAGTCCAGAAATTCTCCGTTTTATTGGTCAATGGAAGCCAGGGCCCAAGCTCTAACCACTATAGTCAGAAGTACTGTTGTCAACTGGTGTTAGTAGAGTGGAGTATAATATTAAAATCCAGTGTTTGTAAATGTAATAAATGATGTACTTCATTACCTGTTCAGATTTCATAGAACATCTTTAACAACAAACACTACAGAATATATAGACATCACAACAGTATAAAAGTAGACTCCTTTGGAAATGTCTTCAACGTTACATTCTTCCACTCCTTTATTCATACAGAAGAACTCTGTATTAAGGCGGCACTTTAGGCAATATTTAATCAACCATGTACTTTTTGAAGTGACGTGTACTTTATTACAGGAACGGCTTTCTTCACCGTTATATTCTGTTTCATGTACTTAGACAGGTATCAATAATGCCATCTTCTTGTAGAGCTCATAAGTTCTCTGTTTTGTTGGTCAATGGAAACCAAGAGCCAAGATGTGATGTATCCCCAACTACACATTGTAGCATTCAGGAAACGATACGTGAGCTAGGAAATATGAAACAATACAGGAAATATGAAACAATAGAAGAACAAAAGAGACTTGGGAGATTTATAGTAAGACTTGTGACGTGCTATGAGAGAGGAGGAATCAAGACAGAGAGGTTGGCATGTTTTAGGCATTGTTAAAGCTGATGAGACCCCGTTATGTATAATCCTCCCAAAATGCTAATAGAAGCAACCAATAAAAGGAAAAGGAGAAGCTTAGCAAGCCGACACCACATCACTGCAAATACACTCGGCTACTGCTGGTGCCTCTGCTGCTGCTGTTGCTGCTGCTGCTGATGATGATGACATTTTATTAGGAGATAAGCAGCAATAGCAATGATATAAAATATTTACCATTCGCGTATCAACAATGATACTGCATCAACATCATCTCTATTCTTCCTTGGTTACAATTCTGCTGAGATTTTGCGGTGTTTTTGTGTGTAGACACAAGAACTCTCGCCAGTAGGCGTTGTTAGAGAGGCCTATGATATAATATCCACTGTTTGTATATGTAATTAACGATGTACTTCATTATCTACTGCGAATGTTGCATTTCAAAGTGCATTTTAATAACGAAACGCCCCTCTTCATATCTAAACAATATAAACGTAGGCTTATTTGAAATGACTTCGAACTTAGATCGTTCCACAATTTTCTAGACTGTAGAGCTACACTAATTGCATATAAGCTATTTTAAAATTAATACCTAAGTTGGTGTAGAGCTACTCCAATTGTATATAAGCTATTTTAAGATTAATATCTAAATGAGGGGGCTTAAGGAAAAACAATTATTAACAAACCGTACCATACATATACCAGTTAATAGTACAGCCGTCACGGTATACATAAGGAGAAGAAAAACTATAGTACATGTGGATTTACGACACAGATGTCAATCATAGTATTAAAATAAATATTTAGCAAGGTTAACATTACTTCAGGGGTCATCACTTCATCTAGAGGTAGAGTAATATGCTTTTTTGAAAAGTAGCAAAACAAAAATATCACAAAAAACTGTAATTCAGAGTTTCACGTTCCCGTTCGTTTAGAAACAAAACTGTCCGACGAACGAGAACATAAAACTCTGAGTTTACAGTTTTTGTGATATTTTTGCTACTTTTCAATAAAGTATATATACATATACATATATCCACATGTGTGCGTGCGTGTCTGTGTTTGTATGTGCGTGTATACATGTTTATACGGATATATACGCGTGAGTCCATGTATATGGAAGTGTATATATATATAGAGATAGAATCATTGTCAGGCGTGTCAAATGTGTCGTAAATAACATTATACAAATTGTATATAAAATTTAGCTGCTCTTCTTTAAGCTAAACAATTGCCAAAAAATAATAATAGTATCTGTAGGGAAAATAGCATGCATCACAGAATATGTAGTTACTTATTCATCATATCTCTGAGTGACCTTAGAAGACTGCGGGGTTTTACAATAACGTTGTTCTGGATACACTTCAGAAAGTTCCAAATTGTTTATGCTTGCTGCTGCGTTTGAAGGAGTCATCGAGTAAGCAAGAATTTCGTTTTCTACATTTAGAGATACAATACAATAGAAATATCTATTAGGAGCTACAAATATTTGTGTATGCTTTTAGCCATTGGATTAAATTTGTCTTGAGACAGGGCATTAGAAATCTTTTGGTCAATTATATTCACGCCTTCTCAGGTACACATATTATCAACGACAACTGTTTATCCAACAGTTAATGAAAGTTATTTACAGAGAGTAACCATGCTTTATTGTAAGTTTATTTAAGCAATTTTCCTTTCCTTGTAATGTATCTTTCATTACAAGACCGATAGGTGGAAGGGTTTAGTATTAATACGAAAAAAGTTCGTTATATACGTGTATATTCAAAATAGCAAATTTCAGAAGGCAATAAAAATTGGGAATGGGATTATAATGAAGGCGATTAATAAAATAAATTGTAATGGTAATGCTTCTGTCGCTATTCATTATGTTTCGAATGGGCTCACTGGCTATTTTCTTTGCGACACTAATGCCTGAATAGACAGTGGAATTCTATATAGATCGCTGACGGGGAGGTTGCTGCTACATTTAGCCACGGGTGTCTACCACTGAAAAGGGCAAGGAAGGTAGAAATCACGTGAACTGGTAGTTCTGGCGACGGTCTTGGTCGATTGTCTCCTACTAGCGCTATAAACGTGAGTGTTTATATGCACTGCAGTTCCAAATAAAAGGATCTCGGGTGGTAAATAACGTAGTATTTTATATATTCTAATACAACATCCACTTTTGAGTGGATAAGATTACAACTAGAAGATAGCGCTAGTATTAGATAAGAAGTTTGGTTAACATATATTTAATAATGTTCATGTTTATATCTATTGAAAGAATTAAAACTATAATTCAGAGAAAATTTTGGGTATGAAATTGGCAGGATACCCAGTAATCATGCATGAGATTCAGATGAATTTAAAAAATAGAACTATGACGTGAATGTTACCAGGTAGACTGGATCAAATAATGAGGCTATTGTATTCTTTTACATGTTTCAGGAATTTGACTGCGGCTATATTGGAGCACCACCTTAAAGGGTTTTTACTCCACGAAGTCAACCCCAGACTTATTCTTTGTCAACCTAGTAATTATGCTATCGGTTTCTTTGCTGAACTGCTAAGTTACAAGGATGTAAACACACCAATATCGGTTGCCAAGCGATGGCGGGGTGCAAACCCAGACACACACACAAACACACACATATATACATATGCATATGTACATGTGTGTGTGCGTATATATATATATATATATATATATATATATATATATATATATATAGGTAGATAGATATACGATGGGCTTCGTTTAGAATCTACCTACCAAATCCACTCAGAAGGCTTTGGTCGGCCCGAAACTGTACTAAGAGGCTAATAGCCTCGGGCCCATTGTGAGTTTCTGAGTGGACTTGGTAGACGGAAATTGAAAGAAACCTGTCATATACATGCATGTATGTGTGTGTGTGTCTGTCTATCTGTCAATCTGTGTGCGAACACGTGTGTGCAATAGTTTTTCTACATGTGTTTGTCCCTCACCACCGATTGACGTCCGGTGTGCTTACATCCCAGTAACCTTGTGGTTCGGTGAAAATAACGGATAAAATAAGTACCCGGGTCGATTTCTTCGAGTAAGCACTTCAAGGCGGTGCCCCAGCATGGCTGCACACAAATAACGAAAAACACATACAAGATAAAATATTGAAATGGACGTGAAAGTGGTGAGACATCAGGAAATCGAAACTGTCCCAAAATATTTGGCTCGCCTTGTATTTTCATATTACATTCCTCATTACATTCAACACAGACGAATTGTATGAAGTAAATGGAAATAGAGTTTAAGATTTGCCAGATTTTATATTTGCTGCTGAAGCAATAATAACTCGCACAGTAAGTTAATACATAAACATGAGATATTACAATATTACTATGTTTTGTGAATGAGATTTGCAACTACGTTTGCACACCATTAACAATTTTATTAAATGGAGATTTATGAATTTTACACAGCTGTTTCCTCGAGACAAATGTAATCAAAATTTTACTGATATATATATATATA
>NC_068991.1:58063165-58065427 GCF_001194135.2 Octopus bimaculoides
TGCAGATAGACAAACAGATAGATGGAGTGAGAGACAGATAGACAGACAAAGGGAGATACGGAAAGAGAGAGAGAGAGGTAAGCAGAGAGAGAGAGAGAGAGTGACTAGACACACGCTTTGTATACACATAAGGCACAGAAAATAATGATGTTTTGAGGCAAAGAAAGACGTTATATTTGTCTAGTAGACAATTGCCTTGGTTTTCTTTTTCTTTTCGAAATTGGATTAGGTGATAATATTGTAGTTACCTCCCTTGGTTGTTAGTTTTAGGGTTAGAAAACTATAAAAGTAATTGTTTTTTTTAAAGTAATGGTAATTTCAATTAACTTAACTAATATCATATATATATATAGAACCTACTACATATATGTGTGAGTGAGTGTGTATATCCGTGTGTGACGTAAACACAAGTGAAAAGATATTTATTCCTAATTTATCAGCTACGCAAGTTTCAAATAGAATAGCATACCCGAAAATATTACAACACAGCACTTTTGACCGACTTAATCAATTTCACATTTGATCGATTAAGATGGTACAGAAACAGAAGAATTCAGCACCATTTTATTATTATAGCTGTTCACCAATACAATCAATATTGATATAGCGTTGATGGGTATAAAATGATATTCAATTTTTCCGCACTATTTGAGTCTGTCAAATGTGGGTCGATTAAATTGCGCATGCCTTGCATTGCTGCTTTAGAGACATGATATTTTATTTGAAACGTGTGTAGCTAATTAATGGCGGATAACACTACATTATTGTATGTGTGTGTTTTGTTTTTCTGTTATAACATGTGAGGATATAGTTAATTTGTACTGGATTCATTCAGTGTTCGAATTTCAGTTTTACACGTTGGACAGGTGGCAGAAAGTGAATTTACTACCTATGAGAATTCCTGAGGCATTCACTAGGCAATTTAATTAGCTGAGTTTCATAATAAAGAAAGCTTATAAATTATATATGTGTGTGTGTGTGTGTATGCGTGTGTGCGTGTGTGTGTGTGTATGCGTGCGTGTGTGTGTGCTATATAACAAACTTTCACCGTATATTGATTACAGGAAATAGAGTAAACTTAGGGTACACAAACAATGATAAGAGGGAATTTGGGTATTAGAACGAGTGGGAATTGTACACACACACACACACCTCGAAAATTCACGATAAGTACGCTGAATAGTTACACCGACATACCACCTTCAATTTTTCCTTTAAATTAAAGAAGTATGATTTCATATACAGTTTTATACATACATACACACAAGGTGGAGTCAAAAAATATCTGCACTTTTGCCATAACATATTATTGTTACACTACCTTCTACGAACGTGTGCTTATAATTGGTATTATCGTGGTCACGTGATGGATGTTTGAGCCTAATCACGCCATGTTTCTTTCTGAGTTTACAGTGTAAACGCGGCCGCTCCTCTAGAGATGTGCACCAAAGAAGAACAAAGGACAGTGATCCGATTTCTCTGGTTGCGAGATGTGTCAGGAGCTGAAATTCATCGGAGGCTTTTAGCACAGTACGAGAACAATGCACTACTGTGTACAGGTGTTTATAAGTGGACCGAGAAGTTTGAAAGTGGTCGAACAAGCATGACGCAGGAAAAGGGGCAGAAGGCCCTTTAATCTCCACCGCTGACGAGAAGATTCAACAAGGTCGAGAGATCATATTGGTGAACCGGTTCACCATAACCGTCTCTTGTATCAGTGCCTATGTTCTTCTTTGGTGTACATTGATAGTGGAGCAGTCATGCTTACACTGTAAAGCCAGAAAAAATGGCGCGATTAGACTCAAACCTCGATCATGTGACCACAGTAATATCGACAATAAGCACGCACGCGCAGAAAGCAGTGTGACAATAATAAAGATATACTACAGCGAAAGAGCGGGTAATTTTTTACTTACCCTTGTACACACACACACACATACATACATACATACATGCATAAATATATACATACATACATACATACATACATACATACATACACACATACATAAAGTCCTAAATGTGATTGTGTGTTAAGAAGCTTGCTTCCTAACCAGATCGTTCCGAGTTCAATTCCATTACATTGATCTTGCGGAAATGTCTTATATTATAACTTCAGGCCAACACAAGAGCTGTGAGTGGATTCGGAAGGCGGAAACTAGAAAGAGCTCATCGTGTATCTATCTATCTATCTATCTATCTTTCTCTCTCTCTCCCCTCTCTCTCACTCTCACTCTCTCTCTCTCTCTCTCTCTCTCTCTC
>NC_068991.1:58065508-58070445 GCF_001194135.2 Octopus bimaculoides
ATATATATATATATATATATATATATATACACGTTAGCTGTAATTTTTTGTATTATTAGATATTGTTAATATAACAGTACATAAAAACGGACTAGAGTTGAAGTGCTCAGCGTGAGCTAGAATTGAAATTATAGTAACAATAGATACAGAAGGGTGTATCCATTCTTACTATAATTTTTATGTTATATATATATATATATATAGATAGATATATATACGTACACATAACTACACACACACACAAATACGTGTACATATAAATACCCATATACTTTTCATTTTATATTATATTATATTATATTATGTCATACTATTATTACATCATTGCAATTAATTATATATAACACTTTGTTTTGAGAACCATAAATACGTGTATATATAATGTGTGTGCCATTACTTCAGTTATTCAAGTTTCAACATGATATACATACTGGAATCATAAACGAAAAGTACAAACAAGTGAATAAGAGAGACAGAAGGTGAGAAAGAGACAGAGAGGAGGAGGAATAGAGTGAATGAGAGACAGTGTATAATTGCAGATATATATTTGTATATTGAGCTGAAGCCATGAATTAGGAATCGAGTCTAGGTGAGATTGTCTACAGTTACTAGCCAAGAATCCTTCGATATTAATTACTTTCAATCTATATTCATAAATATTTTAATATTATGAAGTACATCATACCAAACAGAGTAAAACATAAAATTAATAAAAACATATATCTTCCTCTATATAGTACCTACCAACTTGCCTCGGTCAAGCTTGATAGAAATCATTAGAAAACGTGGAAAGCGTCGTGGCGACAAATACATATACAAGATCTTGGTTGAAGAAGGTTGTGAATGTGTTGAGAAGCTCTTAACGGAAATTTTATTCCACATCACTGAAGGAACAAATGTTCTTTGGAACAACATGGAAATTATCAAATCACTGTGTTACACATCCCTCTCTGTGCAACCTTTTTTGCACTGGACCAAGGTGAACGAAATTTTTCCCGTGTGTTGGTTATAATAAGAAACGATTGTTGGTATGAAAACAAGTATAAGCTTCAGAATATTGGGTCTGAATGTTCGAAAGTGATTGTCATTTTACTTTTATATAGATACCTTGGTGGTGGAGGTGCAATGGCCCAGTGGTTAGGGCAGCGGACTCGCGGTCATAGGATCGCGGTTTCGATTCCCAGACCGGGCGTTCTGAGTGTTTATTGAGCGGAAACACATAATAGCTCCACGAGGCTCCGGCAGGGGATGGTAGCGAACCCTGCTGTACTTTTTCACCACAACTTTCTCTCACTCTTACTTCCTGTTTGTTGTGCCTGTAATTCAAAGGGTCAGCCTTGTCATACTGTGTCACGCTGAATATCCCCGAGAACTACGTTAAGGGTACACGTGTCTGTGGAGTGCTCAGCCACTTGCACGTTAATTTCATGAGCAGGCTGTTTCGTTGATCGGATCAACTCGAACCTTCGACGTCGTTAGCGACGGAGTGCCAACAACAAGATACTTCGGCTACTATAAAATATATTTTTATTTCCGTTGGTTTATTGAGATCCACTGGCCGTTATAATATAATACACTACTCGTTCATTAATTTTACTATCCAGATTATAAGGCAACCCACCATTGGCTCCCTATTTTTCATCTTTTAGTCACAAGAAAAGGGAGCGACCATAATACGTAATAAGTTCTCTGAAGCTATTAAATAAAATTTTCTCGGAATGGAAACCTAACCCAAATCCTTGCAAAAGATTAAACCCATTTAAAAAACATCCAACGGGAACAGATGTCACCTATTAGGTGATATTGTTGAACGAGTCAGCGTTTTCAGACTGCCACCTTAGGAGGTAAGTCTACCAGACGAGTTCTGCCTTAAATTTGTCACGGTGCATTCGCATTTTTCCTAATGTGTTTTCTCGTCTCTGTTTGCACTAACGTGCACTCGTAAATAGCTTTGCGAATTTAATAAACTTTGAGCACTGCTGGAATGGACAATATGAATTCAGAAGCTGAAATTGATATGATTTATAATTGAAAATCGCTGAAGGAATGGCCTTAAACATTTGCACAACTGTCTTTGGTGTCTTTTCGTTTAATCCGTCTTTTAATATGTTGCAGTGTAACAGGAGCCAAGATGATAATGATGATGAGGAGGCGGAAGTGGAGGAAGTGGGGGAGTATTTTGAGGAGAGGGGGAGAGCGAATGTTGTTATGGAGACGACCATCATCGTCATCATCATCATCATCATCATCATCGCCATCATCGTCATCATCATTATCATTATCATCATCGCCACCTCCTATCTTCATAATTATAAGCGATGTATTTTAGAACTACCACCACCACGATATGATGTTGCTAATTTTAATTGCCGGTGATCTTTTGGTTACACTAGATTTAATTTTCCCTCTTGTAAAGGGGAGAAATTGTAACGTTGCCTGATGTAATCGTAGGTGCTTCATTGTTTTAGGTATCGATGTTGTAGTTATTGCTGACTCCACTTTTAGTTTGTTTGCTTTTCTTGTTCTTTTTTTTTCTTCAATTTCGTTGTTCTATATTTTTTGCAGATATAACTTCTACTGCCGATGTTATTGCTTCATTGCCGTTGTTTATCTTTAATAAAGAAATCAAGTATCTAATTGACCTCTGATATCTTATTAAGAGACAATTTCCTCAATCGATTAAGTATTATAATACATTGTAATTTCATCATTTCACCTTCTTTAAACGACTCCCTCTCCCGATGTCATTCCTTTGCATTCGTGATAGCTCTAGCAGTCTAGCTCTCTCTTTCTATTCGTTCTACCTATCTCTGTATTCAATTTATTCTGCTCGCCATCCGCCTCGTCACCTCACTTACTCACTCTATTAATTGATACTTCTTTCTTTCAATAACTTCATTTCATAATCTCATAATGTTTTTATAAATTGCTATGAACAAACGAATTGACGTTACTCAGTTTCATGTTGGTCTCCTTTCATTTAGATTAATTTTTCGATATTCATATACACATACACTCAGATATATATACATATAGCCGTATATATATATATATATATATATATATATATATATATATACATACATACATACATATATTACACACAAACACACACATTATATATATACAAACATATATAGAATATATATATATATATATATATATATATATATACATATATGTATATGTAAATATATGTATTATACGTTATATATATTTACATAGAAATATATATATATAAATCTCCAATGCAAATTACACATCGATAAATCCATATGCTTTCACACACATATATGCGTATGTATGTGTGTATGTATATGTGTGCGTGCGTGTGTGTGTACGTATAGAGAAACGGTAGACTGTGTCTTCGAATTTTCAATTTACGAGCTGCCATGAATGCGACGCCGACTGGCAAGCCGAACATTCGAAGTCGCTATTAATGTTTTCGTTGTACTAGCAATAAATATATACACCGCTAAAACTATTTGAGTGATCTATTTATGTAAATTGGGTTTAAAATTTTGGCAAGGAGACAGGAATTTCGAATGGAACTTGTATTTATCGACTCGGGAAGGATGAAAAGCATAGGCGACAACGGCGAAATGTGAACTCAGAACGGATGAAATGCTGCTGAGCATATTATTCGGCGTTCTAACGATTCTGCCAGTTCGCCGCCTTCTTTCTCTTTAATATTACTTTCAAATGTTGGCATAAGGCCAGTAAATACGTGGAAGGTGAGTAAATCGATAATATCGACCCTAGTGCTCAACTAGTACTTATTTTATCGACTCTGAAAGTTTGGAAAGCAAAGACGACCTCGGCGTAATTTGTACTCAGATCGTAAAGACAGTCGAAATGCCGAGAATCATTTTACCCACCGTGCAAACGGTTCTGCCAGCTCCCTGGCTTCTTTCTGTTTAATATCAAATGGCTTGGAGATGGTTAGCACGGTGGTAATACGGATTTGCGGCATTTCATCTGTTTTTACTTTCTGGGTGCAAAGTGCGCCGAGCTCGACTTTGCGTGATCGATGATATAAGCACTAGACAAGTGTTGGGGTTGATGTAGTCGGCTAGTACCCTGCTACCAAAATTTCTGGCCTTGTGCCTATAGTTGAAAAGAATATTTAATAGCTGTGCTATATAACTTCCTATAAAAACGAACATTACTGTACATATATTTGTATGTATATGTTTGTATGTCTGTTTGTGCGTGTATGGAATACGCGACTCTAGGGAGTACAATCTTTCGTTAATCTGAGATATTTAACCAACCAGAGTGCACGACCAATGGCTCAACAGTGAGTGGTTCGATACAGGGTGGCCCAAAAGTAGGTTTGCTGTTATCACGTAGGCACTTTAAATTTTTTTTACAACGTTTTATTACCTTTAAATTTCGATCTTACAATTAAGTAAATTAGCATAGAATAATGGTTCCACATCTTTTAATATTCGAGATCTAAACTGTTTATATAAGAATGCGAAAGAGATAGTGGAATAATTGCAAACCTACTTTTGAGCCACCCTGTATGTTAATGCCTATGTGCGTTCAGCATAGGGCAAGAGTGGAATCCAGATGTATAAAACAGATTAAAATTTGAAACATCATCTTCTGATACCTCGCGTGACAGATATATCTGTTACTGTATACTCCTTAGCTGTGGAGGCGCAATGGCCCAGTGGTTAGGACAGCGGACTCGCGGTCATAGGATCGCGGTTTCGATTCCCAGACCGGGCATTGTGAATGTTTATTGAGTGAAAACACCTAAAGCTCCACCAGACACCGGCAGGGGATGGTGGCGAACCCTGCTGTACACTTTCACCACAACTTTCTCTTACTTCCTGTTTCTGTTGTGCCTGTAATACAAAGGGTCAGCCTTGTCACGCTGAATATCCCCGAGAACTACGCTAAGGGTACACGTGGTCTGTGGAGTAGCT
>NC_068991.1:58070455-58074413 GCF_001194135.2 Octopus bimaculoides
CACGGTGAATATCCCCGAGAACTACGCTAAGGGTACACGTGGTCTGTGGAGTAGCTCAGCTACTTGCACGTTAATTTCACGAGCAGGCTGTTCCGTTGATCGGATCAACTGGAACCCTCGACGTCGTAAGCGACGGAGTGCCAACAACTCCTTAGCCACAGTGACACGAATGTCAGATACCCTTTCTGTTACAAAATTCCGAACAGTTGTAATCCACACAATCTGTGTGTTATAAAAACTGATCAAGAATGGACAAACAGAAGAATCTTTCATTAAGTTTGAAGCAAAAACATAATTGAACTTATATATTATGTGTATTCCAGTTGTCTAATTCACTGATCAGTTTTCTCATTAAAATATTGTGTAGATAGGTGATTATTAAAACTATTAATTCTGTATCTAATTATCAGGATCAACCAAACCGAGAGATTCAAAAGAGAGAGAAAGACAGAAAGAGAGTTGAGACCAATTCTATTATGAATAAAATACAAAAGTAGTCGCAAGGCTGCAAGCTACCAGAATAGGTAGCACGCCGAGCAGAATACTTTGCGACATTTCGTCCGATTTTAGGTTCTGAATTCAAATTCAGCCAAGGTTGACTATCCCGTTCATCCTCTCGGAGTCGATAAAATAAGTACCAGTTCAGCATTGGGACTCATGTATTTGGCTTACTCCCTACCTCAACCCACCGAAAATGCTGGTCTCATGCCAACATTGGAACTAATATTAAAATAGTCAACAATGCCCAGCGAACTGACAGAACCTTTGGTAAGCCGGACAAAATGCTTGCGGCGTTTTGTCTGTCTTTATGTTCTCAGTTCAAATTCCGCCGGGGTCAGCTTTGCTTTTAACCCCATTCAGAGTTCGTGATTTGAGTACTAGTTGAATATTGAGGTCGATGTTATGGACTTAAACTCTTCCACAGGAAAGTGCTGGCCTACTGCTAAAATTTGAAACTGACACGCACACACAAACACACACACACACACATTCTGTAGGAATTTAATTATAAACAATCAAAAATTATTACAAATTGTTTTTCGTTGAACAGGAAATGAGCGCAGATGTTGCTGTATTGATTCTGGGAGTAAACATATCTGTTTTATTAAGAAACTCACTTTGCAGCCACGCGGTTCCGGGTTCAGACCCACTGCGTTTGCATCTTGGGTCAGAGTCTTCTTTTAAAACCTCAGGCAGAACAATACTCAGTAAGTATATTTCGTAAACGGAAACTGTGAAAGCACGTCGTATACATGCGTGTGTGCGTGCGTGTGTGTGCGGTTTTGTGACAATGTATGTAGCTCTTTACAACCAGTGGTGGTTTGTTTATATCCCCGTAACTTAGAAACCTATCTCATAATTACCTAATTTTAAAGAATTAGTCATGGAGTTGATTTGCTCAAGACGGTGTTCCAGCATGACCGCAGGCAAATGACCAAAACAATAAAATTTAAAAATAAAAAGACAATTGTGACTATTACAGCCTTATGATGTCTGGCATAAGTTTCCATCAAAGAAAGACGCTATTAGATGGTACTAAAGCAGATGGCATATCTTATATACAGAAAACTGTCAAAAACGTTAGAATTCCAGACAGCGAACCAATTTATTCCACTTTGTAACTTATTTTGTAACGTGTTATGGTTTCGCAAAAAAAATTGTAGAATTACTGTCTGTCTACTCAAGGTATGTTGTATTCTGCTCTATAAAACAGACAGAACAATATGTTACGTCTGGCACCGCAGATGTGGTAAAAGAACATAAGATCTATTATATTTGTTTTTTAAATATATTCATTAAATTCTTTTGTTTCCTGTTTTTTATGTTTTTTTTATTTTGTGTAAATAACATTCTTGTATTGTGTTTGCACGGTTTTTCATTCACATAGATGATGTCTTCCATCTTTTATCTTTCACGTTTTTCGGCTATTATATATATATATATATATATATATATATATATATGTGGGGGGGGGGCTTCAGTTTCCGCTTACCAAATTCACTCACAAGGCAAGACTTTCGTTGATCCGAGGCTACAGTAGAAGACACTTATTTCCTGAAGATGTCATGCAATGGGATTGAACTCGGAACCATGTGGCTGGAGAGTAAACATCGAAACGCATGTCATAAGGTGTTTCGGCCCTATTTTACACACATACGCAAATAATTAACTCCATTCTTCCAAGTGCTGATGAGAATATTAGGCTGTGTGCTAAGATGTTTGCTTCCTAGCCAGATGGTTGCATGTTCTTTCCCACATACGTGGGATCTTGGGCAAGTGTCATCTGCTATAGCTTCGATCCAGTCCATGTCCTGTGAGTAGAATTGGTATTCAGAAACTGAAAGAAACTCGTCGTATATATGAATATATATATATAAACACACACAAACACACAGGCATATTTATATACATGTATTCGTGTGTGTGTGTGCCTGTGTCTGTGTCTCTGTGTGTTCGCATGTGTATGTGTAGTTGACTCACACCACCGCATGACAATAGGTGTCCGATAGCATAAGTACCAGGCTTTAAAAAATATTCAAGACTAAAATACTGGTGTTAATTCGTCCGACTAAAAATGTTCAAGGTGGTGCCTAAGCATGTTCGCCGTCCATTGACTGAAACAATAAAAGATAGAAGATAAGCAATTTTAGATCAGTTAGAATAGAAATGTAGAGTTGCCGGGTGAACATATGACGCGCAGGTTTCACACACATTAGAAAAAAACAGTCTTTAAGTTCATGTTGACATATTTAGTCTGGGGAACATTAAAATGTCAGCAAGAAGGGGTTATATTATGGTGAGGGAATAAACAAGAATTTTATTGCCAAATTTGATGATGATAAGGAAAGGAAATGAAATACCTTTTTTGTTTACTTTCATTTTTTTTTTCATCTTTTTTTGTTTTTTTCAACATATTGGAGATCGAAATCATGTGCAACAGTGTCATATTTGTAATTCTGTTCCTGTTGCATATTCTTTAACATAAGTGGCATTAATTAGGGTGGCGAGATGGTGGAATCGTTCACATACCGAGCAAAATGTTTAGCGGCTTTTCGTCCGTCTTTTTTCTCTGACCACAAATTCTGACAAATTCTGGCCACAAATTCTGACAAATTCTGGCCACAAATTCTGACAAATTCTGGCCACAAATTCTGACACGGTAGTCTTTGCCGTTCGTCCTTTTCTGGCCGATAAAATATATATACCAGTTGAACACTGGGATCGATGTAATCGAATAAAACTCTAGAGACGAAATTGCTGTCCTTTTGCCAAGATTTGAAGCCAATACTAGTAAAATTGCTGGCAGTTGTAGGACGATAACGAAAAGAGAAGATAACGGGAATACCATCGACATTAGCGGGACCAACACAAAATTCATAATAATCATCGTCATCATCATCGTTATCAACACCATGATCAGAGTCATCTTCATCATCACCGTCACCATTATCATCACACTCACAACTCACTGCAACGACTACAAACTCTAGATGAGGATCACCACCATCATGGTCAGGATTATTATCACAATCATCACCACCATTTTTTTAAACGTGTAGCAACCCCTCTGCGTCCTCAACATCATCAGTTCCTCAACCACATCTTCCACTTATTCTTATTCTCCACTAATCCTTTTAGGCTTCATTTTTTTACATATATATATATAACAAAAAAATTATCGTCATCATGAAGATAGAAATTACCAGAAACATTTCTAAGAAAATGCTAGAATGAGATTTGCGGAGATGCAATTTTGTCATGTGTATCGTTTTTATGGAAGAAACAGGATCAATTCCGTATCACTTCCACAAAACTACTGCCACGGAACAGTGGAAAAGAAAAAGAAGTGGGGATAAATAATGTTTGAGGATGTATACAAGTATAAGAGGGTAATAATTATACACACTACACCCCACACACTTGACTGTATATAATATATATATATATATATATATAT
>NC_068991.1:58075992-58077049 GCF_001194135.2 Octopus bimaculoides
GTGTATGTGTGTGTATGTGTGTTTGCTTGGTTGTATGTACGAGTGTACGCATTGATATATGTGTATGTTTGAGTATGTGTGTATGAATGTGCGCGGGCGTGCGTAAGTGAATCTGTATGCATATGTGTGCGTACGTCGGTGTACTGAAATGAATTTCCATTCAATGCGAATGTGTGTGTGTTGTGTTGCCTTGTTTGTTCTTATCTGTTTAAACGTGGGTGAATATATGTAAAAGAAGAGTGCAATAAAAAAAAAGGAAAGAAAAACAAAAAAAAGAAACAGCATTATAGTTTGTCACGAAATCTAAGTGCTTGTTTAATTTCATTCTAGTTGAGATGATCGAATCCAAAGATAGAAGGATGCCGCTTGATCAATACGTGAACGTGACAAGTGATTGATCAATTATATACACACATTTATATATTTTCCTTTAATACTTTTCTTATATACATACCAATAGACCTATATATATATGTCTGTCTGTCTGTCTATGTTTTTGTTTATGTATACATATGTGGTAGGTTTATATATACGTGTGTGTATTTGTATATATATATATATCTGCATATCTATCTATCTATCTGTCTATCTATCTATCTATGTGTAAACACGTATTTTTACCGATATTTTCCTCCCTTTTCCGTACTTTTAATAGATTTTTCACTGAAAAAAGAACTTAAGTAGCTTTTACTTTCGTTTCTTTTGGCGTTAAATAGCAGTAAGTACCCGCAGATACGCACACACATACATATATATATATGCACACATACATGTGTACAGGCATAAGTCTCTCTCACACAATCTGTCTCCCTCTCGACACACACACACAAACAAACACACACACACACACACATACACACACACACACAGAGGCACACACTCACACTGACTCACACTCACAAATGATGTTTCTATATACAGGTGTACGCGTCTCCTTCAGACGTAAAAAAGAACTTACCTATCAAAAGAACAAAACAACACCCTCGCACTTCACACTACATGTGCATTATATACATACATACATACATACATACATATATATATATATATATATTTA
>NC_068991.1:58078468-58079428 GCF_001194135.2 Octopus bimaculoides
ATATACATATATATATATATATAGTGTCTTGACTAGTGGTAATAGAGCTGCATTTTTGATCGGAATTTCTTTGTTTCGATTCCCGGACCGACTTTGTGTTATCCAGCAAAATTCCTCATTTCACCTTGCTGCAGATGGGTAACCCCGTGCCGTACAGACGTTGCGTTTAGCAGAAATTCTTGTTGTCCGGCTACCCCAACGGTTTGATATCATTTGGTAACGAATTGTGACCATTTGAGTGCGTATTGTAACAACATCCGAGATATTGATGAATGTGTATGCTTTCCTGTTCGTGTACTTTTCTCTGTGTGTGCGTGTGTGTGTGTGTGTGTGTGTATGTGTGTGGGGTGGGGGTGGGGGTGTGCGCGTGCGTATATGTGCGGGAATAATTAAAAGCGCCATCCATGTTTTATATTTAATATAAATATAGTGTTGAAATCCAAATTAATGCAATATTCTTCGTGAGATAAACTTCTCCTACGCTTATTTATTGACTGTAAGCACACGCCATTGACAAGGCTCAACGAAGCAACAAACCCATAACAAATATGAGAGGCATTATATAATTTATATATATATATATATTCTGTAAGAAAATAACGATGGTAGGTTGCGTGCCGTCGATTATTCTTTCACCCTCTTGGATGATGTGTGTGTTTTGCTAATAATAGTATTGGTGATGGCAATAATGCGACCCTGATGAGATGGAGTATCCAGAAATTTGTAATATGTTGTAATTTGTTACAATATTTTACGAGACATCTTATGATGTGGTTTATTTTTCCGGGATATCCTATTGAAATGTGCATAGGTTTGGCTTATTGTGGTTGTTTCTGTTATTATAATTGTTGCTGCAATAAAGTATCTTCAATGCATTGATTTTGAGCTCTATCCTTTAAGAGACATGTATACATATATATATACAAAAACTCAACTGTGAGTTTTTGGCTAAGACTGTTA
>NC_068991.1:58079748-58080842 GCF_001194135.2 Octopus bimaculoides
GTTATAAAATGTTCAGCATAGTAACATTGTTTTTGGAGAAATAGACTCGAACTCACACGTCCGTGATTACACGTCGCGGTGCTCTAGACCGATTAAGCTGCTAGGTCTAGAGCTCCGCGACGCGTAATCACGGAGGTGCGAGTTCGAGTCTATTTCTCTAAAAACAATGTTACTATACTCAAAATTTTGTAACGTTTTTCTAACATAACGATTTAAATATATGCCTTAACCATATAACGCAAGCCTTCTGTAGTTTTTTCACTCTTTTTTATCTTCTTATACATCCAACCACGTGCTTTCACATACCAAGTTTCACACACTCGCACACACATGCACACACACACACACACACACACACACACACACACAGACACCCCCCCCACACACACATATATATAATGTTGTAGGCTGACTGTATAATTCTATATTTTGTGTCTATAAAGTCTTCTTCGGGACATGTGTGCAAAGCAACGGATGGTAAAAAGATTATTGCTCAGATTGGCGAAGAGGAAGGACGGAGTAGGACTAAGAAGGACGGTGACACTTACAAACTTGTGTTGTGAAAGGAACAACTCTGCCTCTAATACTTCTGTCATATTGTTTATTACTGGTTTCAGTTTTTTGAAATGGAAGGCCTCCTTGATTTTGAGGTTTCTTCTGTTACGGTGAGTGGCCCAAGTGGATATATTGAAATCCTGGGTCTGGCTCTTCATTAGGGTTTTCTTGATCAGAGTGTTTGTATACACATCGTCTTTTATTAGAAAGTTCAATTTCCTGGTGGTGTCTTCAACGTGGGATGCCCCCTTTATACATAAATACATACTTACATGAATTCATACATAGATACATACATGCACTCATATTCATATATACATGTATGTATATAGGTTTATATGTATATATTTATCAATATATATATAAATAGGTTTTACAGATGTTTCCGGGATATTTTACGTTACCTCTCATAACCTTTCTCTCTCTCTCTCTCTCTCTCTGTATATATATATATATATATATATATATAAAAACATAAATATAAATACAAATATATATATATATACATATATATATATTTATATATATATATATATATA
>NC_068991.1:58081941-58082594 GCF_001194135.2 Octopus bimaculoides
TATATATATATATATATGTACAATATATATATATATATGCGTGTGTGTGTGTGTGTGTATCAGTATACAAAAATACACGCACATATATATGTATACAGTGTGCGATGGGTAAATTGTCGGCATTTTGTATTATTAATTTCGCGCCTGTGCAGGTTTATTTTTAATTTTGTTGACTACACAGTATAATAGGGTCAGCTGGGCACCGTCTGTGAGAAAAACTGCACCATGAGGCAAATCACTAGGCCAGATGTTTCAAAACATCTTTGTGTACTGCTTTGCATTCACGCCAGAAATTCCGTTACGTATATTTCAGAATCTTTGTGTGTGAATTGGAAGACATCCAATGAGGACATGTACGGAGAGTGATAAAAGTCAAACATCCAGTCAACATCCTGGCGTTTGGAGTGATCACTAGTGATCACGACGTTATGCCTCGATCTCTCTTCTTTGTAAGCGTGTTACTCATTCTATCGATCTCTATTGCCGAACCGGTAAATTTGCGGGAGCATAAACACACCAACATCGGTCGTCAAGTGGCGATGCCCCCATCGCACAGACACAATGACACACAATAAACACAGACGCAATGACAGAAACTTATAAATATATACATATGTATGTATGTATATATATATATATATATATATATATAT
>NC_068991.1:58082985-58084420 GCF_001194135.2 Octopus bimaculoides
TATACATATGTATATATATTTATATATATATATATATACGTTATGCGTGATGACGTATGATGACTAGTTTATTGTGACACGTTTACAGACGTTCAAAGCCCACGGGTGAAAAAAACACCTTCACAAACCATCTCAACGATAGCGTGCGAATAATGATATTTATATATAAACTATCATGTGAAATAAACGCAGGTGTTCAACTGTTACTTATTCTATCGACCCAGTGAGGATGAAAGGCAAGTCAACTCGGAACTTCAGATCGTAATGATGGACCAAGCATCTTGTCCGGCGTGCTCGCTGCCTTCTAAGACAATATTAATATTGGTTTCAAATGTTGATTACAACTTCTACTTACTTCATCTATCCCTAAAGATGAAAGTTAAGGTCGGCCTTGGTGGGATTTGAACTCAGAACTTAAAAGCCGGAGGAAATGCCACTGAACATTTTGCTCGGCGTGCTAACGATTCTGCCAGATGCTGCCTTATAAGACAGTACCAACATTGAAAGTAACAAAAATGAATATAATATTGCTATTACAGTTAGGTCAAGCCACCCTAAAATTTAACAAATCTCGGTACTTTGATGATGATGGCAGCTGATATTTGTTTTGATTATATATTTTAATATATATTTTATCTTCATATTTTAACAAAATCCTATATTGTTTTGCTCTTTAATTCGTCATACCTTTGTGCTACGCAAACATCAACTCATTTACAACGAGTCCCCCATTGCTTTCGGTAGCAGAATGACTGAAAGACATGTCTATCAGTAATGACTACGAGGACCACACGCAGTCAGATGCTCTGGTAAAATGATATCCGTGTCAGAACATCCGGTCAATATCTAAGAGTGATATCCATCATACAAATAATACACTCTTACAACATGTATAATAAATTGTGGTGTGTGTACATGCTAAGCTGTTTCTTACGTCTGTTTAATTGTATGTATGTATGTATGTATGTATGTATGCACTTTTGTATTTATGTATGTATGTATTTATGTCTGTATGTATCTTTCTATATGTGTGTGTATTTATGTACGTATGTATACGTGTATGTATGTACGGGTATCTTTGTGAGGGTGCGCATACGTAGCTTTGTGTGTGAGTGTGCGCGAGTGCGAATCACATGCAACGTGTCTCTATAAAATGTTCAGTAACGGAAACACATAATAATTTCCTGTTTATTCTTCCATTGAAATATATTAAAACTTACACAAACAACGACCGAACATAACAAACACATACAAACATAGATACACACAAACACACACAAACCCAAACGAACACATACAAAAACAGGCGCAAAAGTAATTATTGCATACATACATGCACATGAAAAATTGCGTTTACGTTTGTGTCCATATGTATACATGTGTATAAATATGCGTGCTTGCGTGGGTGTATTTGTGTATATATATATATATATAT
>NC_068991.1:58085599-58089022 GCF_001194135.2 Octopus bimaculoides
TATATATATATATATATATATATATATATATATATATATATGTATGTATATATATACTGGGTCATCCCATATATAATGCGGATATTTTATACTTTTGTTATTTTTCAAATTTAAGATGAACAGAGTTCTTTTTTAATCTAAAATATACTCTACTTCATTTTTTACAATGCTTTTCTAGATCGGTCCAGAATGATATAATACAACAGTATGTGGTATTACAGAAAACCGTATAAACAGTATAAGAACAGACACAAAGAGACAACAGTTTCAAACAAGAGAGAATTACCCCTGAGAGGGATGAGGTATCCGAGAACTGCTCACAGAAGCCCCTGCAAACTACGGTCAGTTTGACTACTACGGCAATTTCCCTCTCTTAATCATCCCTTTTCAGGAAAGAATTTACAACTGCTCGAAAAAGATAGAAAAAACTTAATCATATTGCACATTTTCACACAAACTAGCGATTTTCGAGGGACGAGTTAAGTCGTTTAGATAGACCCCGGTGCACAACTGGTACTTTTTTTATCGACCCAAAAGGGATAAATGGCAACCATAACGGTAGTAATATCTCCAAAGTGAGTGCACTAAGCTAGCACAAAAAAAAAACGTTTAAGCATTGGCATCCCTCTGACGGTTAGAGATTACATAAGGAAATTAACCAAGTCTGTTGGATAAAACAGGAAAGTAGTATAAACAAGAATTAGATGAAGCCATGGTAAATAATAATTATATAACAATATGTGTAGTCACACATAAGATGGTCCGATCGATCTTGGAGCAAATATATTAATTGCAGTATTACTTCATATTTGAAGAACACCTCCTCCCGTCAGACAATGCATGTTGAGAAGACGCATGATGCAGTGATATAGAGTATTTGTGTATGTGGGAAATTTGAGACACCGTTTTGCATCTTCATTGAATAAACCTCCGGACATCTGAACAAAAGAGTACTAGCAACTATTGTTTAAAGATTTCAGCAAACAAATTATTTTCTGATGCTCATAATAATCAGTGAATATGCGGGACCCAGTGGTTAGTGTTTTGCAATAACGATAAAAGCGATCAAAAAGTTTCTATTCCAGGACCGAGTAAAACATATCTTTCGTGTTGCTCCTGTCGACTCAGAAATTGTAAATGCATAACTCCATAACAGACCAGCATCCCTTTCGATCACGGTCTTTTATACCTCATAGAAACTGGGTAACCGGCCCGTTTAGTCCCCGGGACTCGAAACAGTACTAAGTATATTTTATTATCAATTTCACCGGCATCTACACTATCGGATTTCAAATTGTGCTGAATTTAATTTTGTATTTCATTCATTCGAAATAGATAAATAATGCTCAGAGTGATGCACTGACAGAAAGAATGGTTAGACACACCGAGCGAGATTCATTGCGATATCTATTCCAACTCTTTACATTCCGTGTTCAAATTCCATCGAGACTTTAGATGTTCGCCGGTGGGCCAGGCTAGCAACACCATAATTATACCACTTTTGATTACAAAAGCTAAAACGATGAGCGGAATAATTTGCACGAGTGGTCAAACATTAATGAGTAAAGCAAAGTTATTGTCACTCTCATCATTGATTTTAAAAATTTGATACAAGGCCAGCGATTTGGGGAGAGGGGTAAGTCAATTACACTTACACTGGTATTCATTTTATCGACTCCGAAGGCTGAAAACCACAGCTAACCTCAGCGGTAATTCAACTTAGAACATAAAAACGGACGAAATGTCGAAATGTCTCTCACTCATTAATAAAAACAGTAGCAATTTGAGATAAATTTCACTGGTGTTTTTAGCATACCTAATAACCACATAGAGGAATTCTTATTTCCTGAAAACTTTTCGAAAGTCCTGTCGTGCGTGTAGTCCGTGATTAAACAAAAACTGTATATTTTAATCAGCTTACACATAAGTATATATTTCAGTGTCTTATCAAAGCCATGCAGATAATCCTCCAAGAGTGAAAAATACAGCGATTCTATAAATCCCTAATACACTTAAGTCACTTTCTGATTTATATTTTAGAACCAAATATAACACGAAACAAAAACAAAAAAAACTGATGAGCAATTTAAATGAATGTATATTCAATGGTACTGACTCACTGAAGGCAACAACGTTAACGATGTTGAAAACTGTCATGCTTATAGTAGCAGCGGTGGTGGCCGTGTCGGAGGCGGTGGTGGCCGTGTCGGAGGCGGTGGTAGTCATGATGGTGACGAAAATACAACGAATGATAATGACGAGGATGACAATGGTGAAAATGACAGCCGTGATGACGAAAATGAATCGACAAAGACGTCGATGACAAATGTTGATGATAGATAATAATCCTGTACTCTCCCACTACTGGCACAAGGCCCGAAGCTTTTGCAGAGAAGAGAGGGCTAGTTGAATACATCTACCTCAGTGCTTGGCTGGTACTTATTTCATTCGACCACCGAATGGAGGAAAGGGAAAATATTACATCTCCAGATTTTGATCTCAGAAGTTATAAACGGACGAAGAGCCGCTTAGCATTTTCCACGACGTGCTTGAGGGCCATGTTAATGGTGAGTTGTGGCCGATGATGATGTTGTAGATGTGGGGGAGGAGAAGCACGATAATGATCTTCAAAATCGATGATGATGATATTAGTACAATGAATAAGTACATAAAAATATTTTGGCGTCGTAGATAGGATCCTGCGCTCAAATATCAGCCCAATGAATTTGATTTTTATCATACGGAATAGCAAACGATTTACAAAGGTGTGAAGGTGGGGATTGGGCTAAAGAATGTATATTTAGTACATACAGACGCTATACAAACGATGTGCATCCACACACTTTCCGTCTACCAATTCGCTCTCAGGGTAGGAGTCTACACAGGGCTATATTAGAGAACACTTGACTGAGATGCAATGCAGAATGACAGAAACCGAAATATTGAGGATACAAAGTGTGGTTCTTAACTATATAACTATATCTGCTTCGAATATATTTGATTCTTGCCATACATAAATATTTCTTCGAAGTAAGATCCTAGGTAAGATATACGAAATGAAATATAGACTCAGAGCGAGATAACTAAGCAGTTTGCAAAACCGGTTGGCAAAAATGAGCTCGGAAAATATACCCAGCCAAATATCTGAAAAAAATAATGGGAGAAGAACAAAAAAGGCAAGTAGGAACATGGAATACCAATATCTCAATAAAATTAGGAGATAGCCATGGCTGGAATGCTTTTGATCATAGGTCCGTTTCATCGGCGCTGAGAAACTACTACATGTGTGTGTGTGTGTGTTTGTGTGTGTGTGCACATATGTATGTTTGTATATATATATATGTATATATATGTATATAGGGAGAGAGAGAGACAGAGACAGAGACACAGAGAGACTGAGACATATATATATATATATATATA
>NC_068991.1:58090147-58091195 GCF_001194135.2 Octopus bimaculoides
TATATATATGCATATGTATATATATATATATATATATAATATATATATATATGTGTGTCACCCTGCCTCTCGGCCTCTCGGCCTCTCTCTCTCTCTCTCTATATATATATATATATATATGTATATATATGTATATAGGGAGAGAGAGAGACAGAGACAGAGACACAGAGAGACTGAGACATATATATATATATATATATATACGAGTGTTTGTGTTTTTGTTTATGTTTATCTACTTCAAATACATACATATATGCATAGGCAGACATGTATACATATACGTGTGTATACCTATATGTGCATGTGCATATATACAATGATATTAACACATGTATATAAATATACACAGGAGATAGTATAATAACACAAATGTATTTTTCATTTCGTCAGCAATATCGGACATCCATTGACCAAGTATCAGCGAATCTTATCCGTCACAGTAACGCGATCTTGCGTAACGGTCATTGAAAAGGCATTATATTATGCCTGACTCCAACACATATTAATGCTTGCCTTCTAATCATCACCACTGATGGTTGTCTCTGTTGGATGCTTGACTGCAATCGCTCTGTGATGGTGTCATAATTAGATGAGTAGAGCTTGTTTGATAAAAGAACAGATACAGATGGACAATGAAGGGTGTAATGGCAGTGAGTGTGGTGTGAGGCAGAGCGGTGAAAGTGATAGTGAAAGTGAAAGTGACACATAGCGATTTAGATAGAAAGACAAATATAGGTGCCTGTCTGAGGTTTGAGTAGATGTTTTGATAAAGCAGTAGTCTATTATATAGGTAGATGTGTAGGAAGGTGAATAGATAGGCAGATAGGTAAATATATAGGCAGCAGACGCATAGGGCTAAAGGAACAAACACACATGTGTTCATGTGTGTGCATCTGTGTAGTATGTATGAGTACATACATATCTGGACATATACATATACATATATATGTATGAATTTTTATGTATATTTTTTTTCATTTTTTTGCCTTATGAATATACATCACATACATATACTTACATGGAAGCACACACACACACACACACACAC
>NC_068991.1:58093342-58097579 GCF_001194135.2 Octopus bimaculoides
TATATTGTTGTAAATGCGTTCCTCTCTCTGATGTGATATGTGACTGCCATTGTACTGTAGGTGCTGTTTATCGCTAGTAGCCACAATAGTTACTAGTCATACTGCTATATTTCTTCGTACGGGAAAAGTAACACACCAACTTATGTCTTACTATCGCTGATAGCTCCACAACTCAATGAATAAAACTGTCGACTCTCATCTAGTCGACCCCCTCTTGACGACCGGCTACCAGTTTATTTATAATGGCTGGGTCATAATATTTGTCTTCTTGCGTTATGCTTTTGTGAATTCAGTGTTCTTCCTTTTCGTTGTACGTGTTATTTTGACTTCTTTTAACGTTGCTGGAAACTGAAACGTGTCATATGGCCAATCCATCGGCCATATGGTTACTTTTCTATGATTCTTTCCTTAAGCTGATTTCTATGTCTCCTTTCAATTCCATTTCTTCTTCTTACACCATGCATCATTCTTCCTATGTATGTTACAATGTCTCCTTCCCAGTATTGCTTGCCATTTTTGTACATTCTAACATATAGTTATCACCGATTCTAAAACAATTTGACATGTGTTTACTAGCACGTATTTTTTTATTTATTTATTATTATTTATTTGTTTGACTGGTAACAGTTTATCGAATACTGAATTCACCTTTCAAGCCAACATAGATTCTGCTGGTGAACTTTATTCAGGCACGTTTTGGGTCACAGTTACCCTATATACCATTAAGAATTGTTGGATCCCGACCTCATACGTGACTTCTTTATTAGCTTTCTTTAAAGCTCTCTTTTAAGTGTCCACAAACCGTTCGGCCATTCCCTTCCATCTAGGGTGATACGGCACTATAGTTTCATGTTCTAACATGAACATCTCGTAGAATCTTTTAAACTCACAGGATGCAAATTGTGTTTCGTTATCAGACACAATTGTATAACTGGTACACAAAATCTTGCGAACAGCTCCTGTAAGACGTTTATTACCGTATATAAGGCTGGTCGTTTGCACTTCGTGACCTCTACTATTAAGTCCGCTACTATTAAGTAATAATATCCATTTAACGGGCCCTCAAAATCGATATGCAATCGGGACCATGGTATTTTCACTTCCGGCCAAGGTTCACATTTTGTAGTAGGTAGTTTCGCTGTCAGTGCATATCCAGTTTTTTTACAAGGTTTTCAACTTCCATGTCCATGCTTGGCCAGTATACAAATCTTAGCACCAGCACTTTCACTTTAGAGATGCCTGGGTGCCCCACATGGAACACTTTTAGCATTCTCTCCTGTAATGTCTGTGGTATGACCACCCTCTGAGTGTACATTAGTACACCATCGCATATAGAGTACACGCTCACGCCTCGCTGGTTGTCTGCATCAGAACTTTCTCAGTCAAACAGTTTTCTTTTTGTCATTTCTTTCATTTCTTTTTCCTTCTTCAACAGTTACTGGTAGTTCATGCACGATGTTCCACATCACACTTTTTCTTTCCGCTTCCGGTCTTAGCGCTACAATTACGGTATCCTCCAGCGGTTCGTTATTTCTTAGAATTAACCTAAACAGACCATCAGCAAGCCCCAACTTTTTGGAAGCAGATATTCCATTCTACGAAATACCGCAAAGAATTATATTCGGTGCGCTAACGATTCTGCCAGCTCGCCGCCTTGAGTAGTAACAGAATATTTATTTCTACTTTAGGCACGAGGCCTGAAATTTTAGGGTAGGTTTTAGTCGATTACATTGACCCTTGTACTTAACTAGTAATTATTTAATCGACCCCGAAAGGAAGAAAGCTTTTCGCCCGGTGTGCTAATTATTCTGCCAGTTTGTCTCCTTTATAAGAATAATCATTTCTGCTATAGGCAAAAGGCATACAAATTGTGGGGAAGAGGACAGTCGAATACATCGACCCAAATCCTCAACTGGTACTTATCTAAATGAAAATGATGAAAGGCAAAGTCGACCCTGACCATTTTTCCAGCTAACCCGCCTTGTGTAGTAACAGTATAATAATCACAAATATCTATAAAGGCACAAACTGAAATGTGAAGTTATGAATAATGCTGCTACTTCAAACAAAAGTATATGATAATCTCTCATCGGCCGGGCATGAATTCATGACAATGAGCCATTATAATACATAATAGAGACAATGTGCAAAATATAAAAATCTTTAGTTGGTAATATTAGAATTCTCATTAGAACGCCATGAAATACGCTATATGTAAGACATTTTATCAAGCTCAAGAGACTCGGTATGCGTAAAATATATTATGAAAATAAACAGGTGTTAACTGCTGAGAATTAAAATTCCGGCGACCATGTCTTTACTATGTTCATTTGCTTTGCTGCGTAATTCAAAACGCTTCAATACGACCCCATTGTCGTCCTTTCACTCAAGACATGGCGTGAAGTGGAGGTTGAATAGTCAATGGACTTACAAATATTTTTGTTGCAAACATCGTAGAAGGCATTCACAAAGATTGGTGAAGTCAATGACGGCCAATAATTAAATAAGAGCACAACCACGGTGCTATTTAAAATTAATATGTGTGCAGGTGTATTTACATATGACCGGTGGACAGCTATGTCTGTGTAAGTATACACACATGCACACATATATTACGTATGTGTATATGCACACTCACACACATATATATGTATGTATACTATATATATATATACGCATATATTTGTATGTATACATACAGGCATATTTATATACATCTACATGCTTTAAGTTAATGCTACCTTCCTGACATTTTTATGGAAAATTATTACAGTCGTAAAGGATTGATTGCTCTCTTTGTCTCATCTGATATATTCCTACCTCGTTCTCTCATTCACTCACTAATTCTTTCTCTGTATCATATTTTCCCACTCACTACTCACGCACTCACTGTCCATATTTCATTCCCACTTCTCTACTTTTTATCTCTCCCACTTCCTCTCTCTCTCTGTCTGTCTGTCTATCTGCCTCTCTCTGTCTCTGTCTCTCTCTCTCTCTGAATATATCATATATAGCTTTTTCACTCCCTCTCACTCTTCTTAGTATCGTTCATCGTGCGTAGTTCAGAAATTGAATACATATCACATAATAAGAAAAACAGTCAATAATGATAACAGTCTGGGATGGTACGTCAAACAGCAGATTGAATATTTAATTGTTACTATTAGAAATAGCAATACGATTCCTAGTTAAGATGTGACACAGCCAAAATCATTCAAGGAATAATATGGAGAACAAAGATTGAACGACTGAGAAATGAAAGTGATGCATAGGCAATACCTCAGAGCAATGGAGGGAAACTACAAGACACACACCTGGAGGTGGCTACGGAAAAAGTGATCCGGAATGATGCACAGAGGCAGCGCTCAGGTTCCAAATAGAGTAGCGAATCATTCCTTTGAAGGATGCGTGGAAGAAAATGCTTAAATCTCACATATTGTGAGTTAGCGTAGCAAATTACTCAAAAAGAATATAAAAGAGGAATCATAACATAGGTAAGTGTGACGATTGGAGACTGTGAGAGAAGTAGTCTTGAAAGGGTGTTCAAGCATAAAACAAGTGTCACCGAGGATACGGATTATGAGATCTTGGGTGATTTTAAAATCCAGTGTGATTCAGTGATTGGTACTTGGAGACCAGATATTATTGTAGTAGACAAATGAGTAAGTGAAACAATATCGTAGACATTGCCAAACCTGGGTATGTACGAGAGGAAGACAACGGAATAAAAAAGACTGAAAACCCACAGAATACTAAAGAATAAGAATTCACGACTGTGAGCAATGAAATAAGTAGCTTTCATTCCAGTAGTTGTTGGTGCACTGGGAGCTTTAGGAAAGAGGTTTGGGAGATTTATTGAAGAAATTAGGATCCACATGTGGACACCTGGTGTATTGTTCTGAAAATTATATTGAATTAGAACGGTCGTACTGATGAGCCACGGACGTGTTACGCAAGTAAATTTTGTACTAATGGCGAAACCGGTCTACGATTAATTCTTTATTTGGTATATTTTCAATTGTCTTGCCCGTTCTGGTGTGTGCTGAATTCTTTTCTTTTGTGGTTTGACCGTAGATGGTCTATTTCTAGCATAAAATTACCACTTAGTGGTCATCCTTTCTCATATGTATGCAATATAATTTTTCTGAATTTTCAGAATATTCCTTATGCTAGGCCACTGGTTTTAAATTGGTATTGATTAAATTAATATCCAATCTAACGCCTTTATCATATATAT
>NC_068991.1:58099568-58100538 GCF_001194135.2 Octopus bimaculoides
ATATATATATATATATATATATATATAGCAATAAGAAAATGGAGGAGAATATGCGGTATCCATCGACTTGCAGACAATGTATTCCGTAGATTAATTTGTTTATTTTATAACTAAAATGAAAAAACCACAATATACAGATACTTATGACATACTATGTCATATTAACAATTGAGGTTAAAAATATAGAGTACATTTAGCAATTGGAGAATGGACACAATAAAGCTTAGTTCAAACTGCTCATCTTCATCTTCAACAACTTAGAAAGGTTCCTAAACTTGGAAAGTGAGTGCCTCATGAATTGTCCAAAAGCAACCGCAAATTCCAAGTTGACATCTGCTCTTGTCTCCATTCTCGCGAACTCATTTCACCCTTTTTGGATACACTTGTGACTGGTGACGAAAAATGAATCTTCTATCGAAATGTTAAATGTCGTAAACAGTGGCTTGGTAAAAGGGAAAAAAACTCAACCACAACTTCATGAGGAAAAGGTTCTTCGCTCTATCTGGTGAGATTGCAAATGAATAATTCACATTGAATTTTACCACCTGATGCAACAATCTATGCTCAAGTCTACTGACAGTAATTAGAGCCTTTGAACAGAGCTTTGAAGAAAAAAGACCCGCTTTAGTGAATCGAAAAGGAGTAATGTTTCTTCAGGACAATGGGCGATCCTACACTGCAACGATCACATCACAGAAGATCGAAGAGTTTGGTTGGGAAAAAATTCCTCATCCACCTTATTCGCCCGACCTTGCTCCTTTAGACTACCATTTCTTTCGTAGTTTACAGAATCATTTGGGGGACACAACTTTCGCAAGCCAGGAAGAGGTCGAAACTGACATTTCAGAGTTCTTCGCTTTGAAATAAAAAGAGTTTTACATTGATGGGATTAAAAAGCTTGTAAATAGATGGACGGAAGTCATAGATAATCAGGGAAAGTACATGTATGATTAAATTTCAATTCAATATA
>NC_068991.1:58101569-58102233 GCF_001194135.2 Octopus bimaculoides
TATATACATATATACACGCACATATATATATATGTGTATATGTGTATGTATTTCAATGTGTGAGTGTGTATATAGGTGTGTGTATATGTTTGTGCGTGTTTGTATGTATGTGTGCTAGTGTGTGTGGGTAGTTGTGTTTGTATAGACGAAGCGAATATCTGTTATTGTGAGAGCGTATTTGTACATGAAGTGAGTTGTGTGTAGACGCATAAGTGATTGATTGATAGCTCGAAGACAACTTTCGATAAAATCGACAGATATATCTGACAAAATTGGATGCTTATAGCCAAACGTGTCCAGACCGTTTGTCCGACTGATAGCTTTCCAGTAATCAGAAACTATTAATAATATGTCCAGTCATGAAACAATTGTCCACTCGTCTACATTAGAGGGAAATGGTCGACCTGAACAATCTGGTGTATGCTTAACTTCGCTTCATTGTTTACACACACACATACACACCAATAAACACACTCACACACACACGAATACAAGGATATATGCACAGACGCAAACAGAGACTCATGCGCACACACACACGCCCATACCAAAACGCACAGAACAACATACAAGCACATTCACACCGATTAACATATCCATATATACATACACACATTTGTATATATATATATATATATATATATATATATATATATATATATAT
>NC_068991.1:58104502-58108014 GCF_001194135.2 Octopus bimaculoides
TATATATATATATATATATATATATATATATATATATATCTGTGTGTGTGTGTGTGTGTGTGTGTGTGTGCGTGTGTGCGTGTTTGTGTGTTAGTGTTTGTCATCCCATCATCGCTTGACAACCGATGTTAGTGTGTTTACGTCCCCGTAACTTCCCTGTTAAATATTTAGGTGATAGTCTTAATAGTTCTTCACGCTGTTACCGAATTTAAATTTAAGCACGGACATTGCTAGGATGAAATAAATTGTCAGCGATGTCCATATTTGGCTACGACCTGAAAGCTTCGATGTGCATACAGAACTCGTGCTCACGTGATCAACCAGACAATATTGAATGTTGTAATACATCGCTGGTCAAACTGCCCTTTCCTTAGTTTCATCTTTCGAATTATAGTACCTCGGTGGCCAAGCGAGCAAGCAAAACCCCTCTCCCTGATTGGAAGGGCTATTCCGTTGCAGGGGTAAACCATTTACAGCAGAGTGGACTAGAACGACTTGAAATGAAGCGTTTTGTTCAAGAACCCAAACCGTCGCTCGGTTCGGCAATCGAGCCCACGTCCGAACAATCGTGAATGTAATAGTCCTACTCACTAGGTCACGCCCCTCTCTTCATATACATGCATACACGTGTGTGTGTGCAGGAATATCCCCGAAAGCAACTTAGTACATATATTAAATAATGTCAAATATTATCGATGATTTAGTATAATAAATTCACATGTATTTAAAACCTGTGATTCATAATATACTTCATAAGTATTCACTGGGCGGCTAAGCAACAGCAACCACCATAAGCAGAATAATTACATAGATATATTAACATGTGATAAACAAGAACACTTGCCGATATTCACAATGATGAAAATGCTCAAAATATTTCTGATTTCGATTGTAGAACTACGTAATAATATTGTCTTTCAACTATACTAAAATGATAAACAGTTAAGAATCTAGGCAATTTTAATCACCTGCGCATTTTAATGGCCAGTTGACAGGTTCTGTTCTTCATTAAACTTCTAATGTAATAAATTAACTCAATTCGTTTTGATGGAGAGTTTAGCTCGAAACCATTCCACCCAGTCGAAATCTAATCTATGCTTAGACTAAATGAGATAAATATAATTAAAATCTTCTTTAATAGGCTGTCGTAGGAAAACATAAATTATATTGGTATAGTACTTATATCAATTAATCAATAATTTCTACAACAGAAAATGTATGAACTGTACCTGCGTATGTTTGTATAGAGGTATATAAGCACACACACACACACACACACACACACACACACACACACATACACACACACACACACACATTTATATATATATACATTCATGCACACATACATAAAAATTTGTATGAATATATGTATAGATGTATGTATATGTAAAGATATATATATCGATATTATTATGCAAAAGCGTCATAAGTTCAAAACGTTGTTTTTTTCAGAAAGCAAAACCAAAATTTCACCATTCCATAGGAAAACTGTTGTATTACTCTATGACAGTTTTTGATATATTGGCACCTGAACAAGCTGGGAAATACGATAGTATCACCAAAAGAACCGGCTATTGCAAGCATAAACAAACGTGGAAAAAAACGCATTTGCCCAAATTTGGACATACAACAGTCTAACATAAAAACAATGCTATATCTACATACATACATATATATTTAATTATGTATATAGGCAGGTATATATCGTAGTCAGTTTGTCAGTTTATGTATGTGTCCGTAAGTTTGTGTAGTGAGACTGTTTTTAAATGTAGATGCTCCTGTGTGTATGACCATAAATGAGTTTTTCTGCGCTTTTGATTTATTTCTTCATTGAAAAAAACTCTATTATGCTGATCTTTCCTCAAATTTCTTCGACCTAGTTATCACAACCAAAACATGTGCAGAAAGGCAATAACAACATTCTTACTGATTATCATTGTATGACAGGGTAGGAAATCAATGAGTAACGGGTGTAAATAATATCTCAATTTTAACGCAATAACTAAATTGGTTTGTACCTGTAACTTGCTTGTATATTCTGAGGTTGTTTATCATATTCCTCGTCTATTACATTATAATTTTTTTTTCTCTTCATGAAAGCGATTTTTCTATGTATATAATAACAGATTTAAGAGTTTCATACACACCTATATAGAGAGATACACACCTATATAGATATCGTTTTATCGTTTCATTTTGTACAGGAAAGTGCGTTTGTTAATTATGACTATTTATTAGTTTTACGAATCTCCCTATGTACGAATTTACTTATAGTTGTCCCTAATAATAGGGAGCTGCACTAAACTAGGTTTAATGCCTATTTACACCGTCCATTAGATCAAATCTTTCGGGATAGTTCCTTATGCACCTATAACCATGGGCATGCATTTTTACCTGCACTTTCCATAGCCTCTGTAACTCGACACCTAGATCCTAGTAATATAATAATTTATCTATACCTCTCATATTGACTTCCTGTTCATTTGGGACTGTCAAATCAGTTACCTGGCACTTTCTATTCTCTTTGTATACTACTACTACTACTACTACTACTACTACTACTACTACTACTACTACTACTACTACTACTACTACCACTACTACTAAGTCATGGCTTGTAACTACTTAATTCTTCTTCTTAATACTACTCTGAGAAGGAATAAACATAACGCAAATATTAAAGGGGTTACCGAATCAGCCTGGTAGAAAAATCCCCTCTTGATTTTATTTCTTTCTAAAAATCTTTCAACAGAGATTTCGGAGCATGCTCTACCCTCATGTCAATTCGAATTTCTTGAGAGTTAAACTCTCAAATTGCAAGATTTTCACAATTTCGCCATTTAGTAACTTTTATTTTTCCACCTTTTTCAGCTCTTTGTCACATACGTTTGCATGCCCAGGTATGCCAATATTTATAATCATAGTTTCTTGTTATAATAATAATAATAATAATAATAATAATAATAATAATAATAATAATAATAATAATAATCATTATTATCATTATTATTTTATTGTCTTTGCACAGCTTCTAACGCTGGAAATGCACTACGGTGTCACCTGTTCACTACCAGTGAAGTAAGGGAACTCCCCTTATTTTTCGAGCACCATCGAGAGTATTCAAGCGGTTCCAAGCAGCGCTGTTTACTCCGATAATTACTGGTACTACTACCACCTTTTCCAGAGACCACACCTGCTTAACCTCTCAAGCTAACCTGTTCTCTCTATTACCTACATTATTATTATTATTATTATTATTATTATTATTCAGTAGTTTTATTTTTATAACGTGCTTTCACTTCACTACCGAGCGCAGCTCTGTGCACCTTGGGTATGTGCTGTGGTTTGCTGTGGTGCTCTTATGTTTACTGTATTGAAAGTGTTTTGCGTAGAATGTGTGCAGTACCCAGTAGTGCAATTTTCTGTATGTTATATATATTTGTAAGTCCTGGTGTTTTTGTTATGTATTTGTCTGAATATTTTTTTATTATACCTAAGGCACCTACTAT
>NC_068991.1:58110431-58111315 GCF_001194135.2 Octopus bimaculoides
GCTAAGTTCGTTGTTTTAATGGTCCTTTTTTGGGGCTGTTATTATTATTATTATTATTATTATTATTATTATTATTATTATTATTATTATTAAGGGGGCGAGCTGGCCGATTCGTTAACAGGCTAGACGAAATACGTACCGGTATTTCAGCCGCCGCTACGTTCTGAGATCAAATTTCACCGTGGTCAACTTTACCTTTCATCCTTTTGGGAGTCGATGAATTAAGTACCAGTGAAGCAATGAGGACTATGTAATCGACTAGTCCCCTCCCTCTAAATTTCAAGGTCTTGTGCTTTTAATAGAAACAACTATTATTATTATTATCATTATTAGTCTTGTTGTGGTTACTTTTTATTGTTGTTGTTGCTCTTAATGTTCCTTAATTATTAGTTTCACATGGAATATTGAATCACTAGCCCACCCAGATTCAACCAAAATGCGAAGAACCTAACACGAATGATAGATAAATTTCGAAAATAAGAAAATAGCTATTCAAAAACGAAAGAAACACACGCAAATATTACAACATAAACAATATGGCCTATCGACTTCATATCTACATCAGCTTTAGCTCTTATCATTTAAAGATGTCCTAGGGTTCAGAGTTTCTCGAAACAATAATTATACACATACATATGCATGCACAGGTAAGATTACTATATACATATAAAAATCATACATACACACAGAGAAAACACATTCGTGCGTGTGTATATGTAATTCATAAATAAACTTATATATACATAGATATATGCATACATGTATATATATATGCGTACATATATGTAAGTATGTATATGTTTGTATGTAAGTATATATATATACACACACACACACACACACACATATATATATATATATATATATATATATATATATATATA
>NC_068991.1:58113145-58117374 GCF_001194135.2 Octopus bimaculoides
CAGAAGCAATTTCTTTATCTTTCAAATTTCACCATGTACTAGCGTACACATACAATCTGTTATTTTGTCATAAATGATATATATATATATATATATATAAATGTGTTTATATGAGTTTGTGTGTGTGTGAGTGCGCATGTGCGCGTGCGTGTGAGTCCGCATGTGCGCGTGTGTTTGTGTGTGTGTGTGGAAAGACATTATGTACATACGTATACATATAAATACACACACACACATACACACACATATATATGTATATATATAATGAATGCAAACAAAAGTAGAATAAACAAGAAAAAACAATAACACGAGTACGTGGTACAAATACTGTAGTATCAGACGCTCAGGAAAGGAAGGAAAAAGGATTTAACGTTTCGAGCCAAGCTCTTCTTCAGAAATAGAGAGAAGTCCAAATGAAAGGTAGACGGAGGGAAGAAAATCGCCAAAGATACACACGCGGTTACATTTTGAAAAAATTTATATATCTATGCATATAAATTTGACATGGGCGATTCTTTCTGGTCTTGGGACTCACGGTCAAATGGACTCACGGTCAATGCAACAATCTAACTAACTGGTCTACCTGCTTTTACTCTGTAGGTTTTTCATTATCACTCTGCAGATATTTCATTTCGTTGTCTTGCTCTTACAGTATTAAGACCACAGTGGTAATGTATGATTCAAACTTCAATTGGAGTTTAGTTATAATACTTACCAAAATATTACCAACTAAACCAGCAAATGTCGTTATTGTTTAACTGCATATAAATTGCAAAAGAAGAGACGTATCAACTATATACCAGCAGTAATCCTATCTTTCTATAATCAAATATATGTTATTTTACTTAGGATTCATGGGTGATCTTTTGCGTTTCTAGATATTTACTAAGGACTGTAAAACATTCTATTTCACCAGTGTTTAGTACGTCTAATGAGATAAGTGTGTGAATGCGAACAGCTTAGAGGTTAGAGTACTTGGTTCAGAATCGTAAGGTCGTGAGTTCGATGCCCGACAGGACTCTCGTGTCCTTGTGCAAGACATTTTATTTCACGTTGCTCCATACCATTCAACATTACGAGTTGTATCTGTAATTCAAACGGCCAGCCCTGTCGTGTTTTGTGTGAAGCTGAATATCTCGTAGAACTAGTTAAATTTAAGCGTGTTTATACTGTGTTCAGCCTCTTGCACGTTTGTTTCACGAGCAGGCTGTTCTGTTGTTCAGACTCATTGTAATATGCGTCGTTGTAACCGACGAATTGGCAGTTAAGATTTGAATAAGTGCAAGAATATGAAGAAATACGAAACCTCGAGCTGGAGTTCAACAAATTTTGTTTAACTTCACAGCGAGGTAAACTGGGAAAATTTAGATTTAAGTGACCGCATCATAATTAGAAAAATAAAGAAGATGAGAATTATAACTGGAATTGAACTTAAGACCTATGCTGCCGAACTGTAATCGGAATACACAACTGGCCACTATTTCTTCCACCGTTTTAGAAATATCAGAAATCAATTCCTTCACCCTCATCTTTGCTTTGTCTCGAATCTCAAAGCCAGACTCTATAGTTGTAACATTAGTGCAATGTGAAAACCATTTAGGTATCTGTCAAAGGGAATTATCATTTTGTCTTCTTCATCTTCTCACTTCTATAGTCTTTTATATTAAACAATTCTTTTCCCTTAGTCCGTGCCAAAGGGGGGAAAATTAAAATAAAATAGAATAAAAAAAAAACACGAAAAGCTTATCTAAGTCAACTAAAACCAGTTATCTCACTTAGATGAGAAGATAAACGGTTATGAATGAAAATTTAAATATAAAAGACATTTTTTTTCTCTCTTTATGTACGGCCGACATATTAATAGTTTTTTCTTATCCTTTTCTTTTGTTCGTTTTTTTCCCCACACGTTTTATATTTATTATTGCTATTATTATTTGTTTGCAATGCAGAGAACATTCCTGACCGCTGAGGTCAGTAAATGGTCTTTGATAGGATTACCATTGAAACGTTTTAATTATGGTTCACATCAAATAAAAGCCAGGAAAAACCATTTCCAAAGAATGAAATAATCGTGAATATATAAATGCAAGATTTAAACTTTATTATATAGAGTAATTTTTTTTATGTCTAGGTTGTTTGGTTTTCTTCATATATATAGAAAGATAGCTAGATAGACATATATATATATATATATATATCTTTCTATCTATCTATCTATATATATATATATATATATATATATATATATATATATATATATACACTAAAACATACATACAAACATATATACATACACACACGTGCACGCGCAGATATATACATGCGTAGTATAATCATTTATGGCACCTTATCATATGACAAAAGTAATGCAAGGAAACAAGACAAAAAAAAAGAGGCCAAAACAGGAAAAAAACAAAGGTGAAAACTATTAAATATAAAAGAGATGTCCAATATATATAAAAAATAGACCTAATGTTAAAAACTTTGTTATATTCGTTGGTCATATCGCACTTTTCGTCTGAAATATATATTGATGATAGTCCCTGAATATCACTCATATTTTGAGATAAAATTTACTGCACCGAGCAAGTACACACACACAAAAATATATGATGGTCAACGTTTAAAAACACACATACACACTCCCACACCCACGTAGACACACACACACAGATATACGTCTATATACATGTGTGTGTGTGTCAATTAGGGCGTTGATGTGTTGTGAAAAACACTAGCACGGTTTGGGCCATCTGATGTCATTCGCAGTTAATGTGTATATTTCCGTTGGATCTACTCTAAAAATTCCGCAGTGTTAGTTGAGATAGTAATCGATTAAGGAAACAGAAGATGGATTTGATATTAGTCTTTATTCCGTACGAGGTTCGTTTCGACCCATCCACCGACTGTCCTTTATTGGTAGGATGCTCCGTGTCCTTTTGTGTAGCATAGATTTTGCAGTCTGGTTTACGTCATTTGCATGCATTCATAAATTTTTGTCCTGCTAAAAATATTGAGTTCTAGCAGTCGTGTTGTTATATGTCCACTTTCTTAGGGTATGTGAAGATGCTAAAATTATCATTACATTAAATGTTTATAACAAATAACTGTTATTTACAATCGTAAATAATTACAAGAAAGCGGGAAAATAACAACACGAGTGACTACTTTGTATTTTTAGCGAGACACCACTTTATGTATGTGTATATGTACCTGACGTGACCCCGACCGAAACATTGATGCAACACAAAGTTATACACAATATCCCACTCTTAAACGAGAGTCGGAGAATGAGTCGAAACGATCCTACGGAATAATGAAAAATACATAATCCATTTTCTGTTTCCTTAATCGATTCGATATATATATATATAGAAGCGTTCCATTTTTTTTGTGTGAAGGCGCATGGCTCAGTGGTTACAGTGTCGAGCTTACGATCGTGAGGTTGTGAGTTCGAATCCCGGACCAGGTTGCGTGTTGTGTTCTTGAGTAAGACACTTTATTTCACGTTGCTCCAGTTCACTCAGCTGTAAAAATGAGTTGCGAGGCCACAGGTGCTAAGCTGTATCGACCCTTGCCTTTCCCTTGTATAACACTGGTGGCGTAGAGAAGGGAGGCCGGTTTGCATCGGCAACTGCTGGTCTTCCATAAACATCCTTGCTCGGACTTGTGCCCAGAAGTGTAACTTTCTAGGTGCAATCCCATGGTCAGTCATGAGCGAAGGGGGTCTCAGCATATGTAGGCATGCATGTCTATTAAAGTTTGATTTTATGCCAGTTGGTATGTAATACAGTTTAACATTAAACATAAACATAAATATTAATACGTTCTATTAGAGTAAATGTTTCTTAAACATTTAAACGTAATGTTGACAGTGACTTCGAAGTCACTCCCTACGTGATTTGGATGTATGTATATGCATATATGATACACTGTACATACATTGTACATATACGTGTACGTATGTGTATGTGTTAGTGTAGCTAAATAAGAGATATGTGCACATGTATATAGAGTATATATCTCTGCTATTCAAATTCATACAAAAACGGTAGTATTCATGGGATCCGGATGAAGAAACGTTAAGTAGCGTAACTTACATGAGATAACTATTGAGATTTCTGTCTCCTTGCTTTATACTTTAATATGTCACCATCCTATTTATATGCATAATTGCATTAGATGCCGTGTATTTCACTATATATATATATATATATATATATATATAT
>NC_068991.1:58117576-58121819 GCF_001194135.2 Octopus bimaculoides
TATATATATATATATATATATATAAAGTAATATAAGCAGCTAGTCGCAATACAAATTGTGCGTGTATGTATGTACGTGTGCTTTTATGTATGTGCAAATTTAGTTTTGACTAATACATTCAATTTCACTTCATATCATATTGAATTAGATCGGTTAAATAAGCCATTACTAGACAATGAAAATCTCAGTCAAGTTTGTTCTGTAATAAATTTGATTACTTCTTATTACTAAGTTCCGTTGTCATTATATTTTCATACAATGACACGCCAAAAAAGTTTCAATTTTCTATATATATATTTTGCGTGTTTGTGATTTTGTTATTAAAAACCCGAGGAAGAGAGAGGCGCAGAGAAAATAAATAGATTCAATCTAAGTCTCTGACACGCTGAACATTCCTTATACATACATACATACATTCGACATATTTATATACGTATAAAAATATAGGTAGATATACATATATGTTCAGACGTATCCCGGCTAAATTGTGTATGTCTACTTTTCTTCAGCATTAGTTTGATGTATTGGTATACAGTTAACGACTTTGTTGTTGTTTGTTTCTACTCGAGCCATGCTTTGCTCATAAAGGCTGGTTTCTTGCTTCCATTGGTGTATAGGTTCCCCACCTAGACAGAACGCCGGTCCGCCTCAGTTGAGCTGCTAGATGCAGGAGGAGAGAATGAGAGAAAGTTGTGGGGAAGGAGTCAGCAGAAATTCGCCATTACTTTCTGTCGGAGCCGCGTCGATCTTATGTGTTTCGCTCGTAAACACACACATCACCCGGTCTGAGATTCGAACCTGCGATCCCTCGACCGCGCGTCCGCTGCTGTAACGACTAGGCCTGCATATATATATATACGTACTTTTAAATGGATGCCTGGCGTTCACTCATATAATAATATAAATAAAATATATACATATATGCACATATATATATACATACATGCATATATACATATACATATTTACATACTTCCATATATATGCATATATGGGTACAGGACGTCACAAAACGAAAAAAGAGGAAATACAAAAACAACATGAATTCCGAATTACAAAAACTACACGAAATAACAGGTAAACGTATGTATGTGAACAACGAGAGAAACAAATGGAAGACAGGACAAGTAACATAGAGCACCAGCTTTCATCAGTTGTCGGCTGTTCATCTACTCCACATCTCGAGCAATTCACGACAGTATGAGGCTTCGAAGAGCAGTTGCACCCGCAAACCAATATATTTATATTCTTGTAAAATTAATGTGGGATATAGAATATCGAATATATAATATATAATATATAATATAAAAATAAATGTTAAAATGAAATGTAGTATTGAATGTCTTATTGAATATACGAAATATTGAGTATTGATTATAGAGAATTCAATATATAAAGGCTAATACGTATTTTCATACCTGGTGGTATTCATCAAGGCCTTCGTCTGACAGACTGTAACAGACACAGGCTTACAAAGAATAAGTTCTGGGGAAGATTTCTCCGATTAACACCCTTTAAGTAAAAGAGTAAATCTATATGTGTGTGTGTGTGTGTGTGCGTGTGTGTGTGTGTTTGTATGTGTATGTGTGTGTGTGTGCGCGTGTGTGTATATATATATATATATATACACATATAGTATATGTCTGCATGTATATATGTAGATGAATTTATTATATGTAAATATGTTTATACATACATACACACACACAAACATACATGCATACATACACACACACATACACACATACGTACATACACAAATACAAACATACATACATACATACATACATACATACATATGTAGGCATTTAAAAGATATAAGAGGCGACGAAAGATAAATAGATAGGAAGTGAGAAAAGCTTTAAGGGGGCGAAAAATAAACAGAATGAGATGGGGGGAAGTTGAAAGATAGAGGACGAAATAGCGGGAGAAAGAGGGGAAGATTAGAAGAAATGATGTGATAGGAAGATAAGGAGTGGGGCACTGTAAAAATGTTTCTCTGCTTTGAACGGAAATGGTTTCTTGTCTTTACATAATGTCTGCCATTGAAAGATGTTGTCTAAGTAAGAATAATAACAAGATTATATTACTTCTTTCCTTTTGTAACTAAGCATTAAGATTCCTTTAATCCTAGGCATCAACGTTGATGAATTGTGACGTAACTTTTATGTTTATATATCCTTTCACATAAGATCTTCGCATTTGTGACGTAAATGGTCTCTAGCCTTGAAATTAATCCCCATCATACTCTCTGACTGTGTGTCATGTATTTTTTTACTTTTTTGTTTGCGGCCCGGAGAATGCTCCAGTAATTTTATAATTGGTATGATAATCATGCGGTATTGTATGCGTTCAAACTTTAAATTTGTCTTTTGATGATATTAGTGCTTGTAATGTAGTCAGCGGCATACAATGGTTCTACACTTGTCTGGTTTCATGATGCCAGTTTAACATTCACAGACACACGCACGCACAAACACACAAACACAAGCACACACGCGTACAAACAGATACACACGCACACGTACACACGCGTACACACGCATACACACGCAAACACACGTAGATATGGTCTTCTTAATATAAGCTAGAGACTTAGTCAAATGATGCACCGAAAAAAGAAAGAAAAGACGAAGACAGGTAGTGTAGACAACAAACAGATGATGTATTAGTTTAACTCTCGGGAAGTGAATAAGTCTTTAACGTTTCGAGCCTACGCTCTTCCACATAAAGGAACACAGAAAGAAACAGGGAGAAAAAATAACGAATGTGGAGTGGCTAGCGATCTATCATATATACGTACATACGTACATATGTAACATATGTGTGTGCCTGTGTGGTTGGGTGGAATTGTTTGCGTATGTAGGTGTGTATGGTCACCTCTATTTGTATTTGAAATTCTTCCTGTAAGATCTTTGTTCGCTTAGTATTTGAGGCTTTAGAGCCACATCAACCAAACCGACCGGGCTTAGCTGCTAGTTTTTTTTATAATTAAGATTGAAACTCTTGATATATGAACGAGAAAGGGATAATTGAATAACTGTAAACCTACTTTTGGGCCACCCTGTATGTATATAAATATATATGTATAGTTGACAGTGAGCACAATAAGCAGACGAGGTAGAAGCGAAATATTTTAGCAGCAATTGTATTAGTTTCATGCTTAAACAAAAGAAAATGTTGAAGTTTCAGACGCTAGACGTTCTTGAGAAAGAAAGAAAAAGAAACACCATGCAGTGATTCTTTCTAAAACATTTAGTTACACAATCTTACACACCTTCCATTGACAACGAATTATTAGCTGTTATGTTATGTAAATTATATCATCATGCGTAGGATGGTATGACTAGATATTTTATAAACAATCTCCGCTGTTCAACTTTGTTTTCTGCATGACACAGAATTCGTGGATGTACATAGAATACATTAGATTATCACTCACGGTTTGCCTTCAGACATTCCAGAATATATATGGGATTATAAATACTACTAATTCTTCTTGTAGGTTCAATAGTAAATCATTTCCACTATTCCAGTCTCTCTCTCTCTCCATAAATATACGTGGTTGGTGGTGGTGGGGTGTCGAGAGGCTGTCTGCTTCAGAATGTATGTATCTATCTATCTATATATCTATCTACCTATCTATCTACATGTCTCTCTCTCTCTCTCTCTCTCTCTCTCTCTCTCTCTCTCTCTCTCTCTTTCTATATATATATATATATATATATATATAGATATACATACATACATACATACAAACACACGCATATGGATGCAGGACGTCATGAACCGTAAATAACATGAAATGCGAAAACAAATCAGTTGATACGCCAACACTGAGAGAAACATATAAAAAACAGGACAAGTAACATAAAGAATAACCCTTCATCAGCTGTCAGCTGTCCATCTACTCTTCATTCCGAGCATTGAACGACAATATGACAAAATAAAATTTGGGATTTGCGGAGGGTCAAAGTTGATAGCAAAAACAGGACGGTGGAGACATACAAGGAAACCGAACGAAAACAAACATGGAGGGTCGCTAGACCAGACGAAGTTAAAATAACGAACGCTGGAGAAATGCTTTCTTTGACAAGAGAAAAGATAGAAGAAAGAGACAGATAGGATACGTGCAGTCACTACGTACGACAGCTCTGAAGGAAAAGAAAGTTGATCACGTGAGAAAAAGAAAGATGAACGATGGTCACGCATATACATATATATTTACTATATATATACATAT
>NC_068991.1:58121900-58123629 GCF_001194135.2 Octopus bimaculoides
ATATATATATATATATATATATATATATATATATATATATATATATATATATACATACATATACATATATCTATAAATATATATATACACACACACTAACACATGCATATATTATATGCTCATATATATATACACACACATCCACGTACACTACTGCACGTACACACACATGTTACGTGTTATGTATATGTATACAAATGACGCGCACGCACACAAATGAACATATATCTATGTATACATATACAAATACACAGAAGAAAGGTGAAAGACAGGTAATACATTGAAAGACGGACAGACACATTGATGGAGAAACCAGTAAATCCATAGAGAAAACAAAATGTTATGTAAATACAGTGTTAGATATACAGCTAAACAAGCAGAGAAATTTTAAATTAACATTACAAGATATATTTGTCTTAGCACACACTCACACACGTACACCGACATAACAGTAAAAAATTTACAAACCTGAGAATACAAAATGAAAAGAAAACTAAAAGAAAAATGACAGGTAAAAAGAAAATAAGGAAAAAAAATACCTAACATTAACAGAAAGATAAATTTGGTTAGGTAATTTCGATTATGTTGAAAACGAACATCAAATTTTTACAAGCCTTTGCCATTGTTTTGGAGAGAAAATTAATTTTTAGTGACGAAAATCTTGATAAAGATTGCTTATTTCCTCTCAGGGTAAGTTTTGTGGTGTTAAGATTGTATTAATGTAATTGTCGAGTAGGCTTAAAACAAGCAAGATTAGACATCTTCTTGCAATAAAATAAGGAGAATGAAAGATGATAATAGCAACAAAATCAAAAACAAATTCAACAGCAACGGCAACAACATCAATAATAATAATAATAATAATAATAATAATAATAATAATAAATAATAATAATAATAAATAATAATAATAATAATAATAATAATAAATAATAATAATAATAATAATAATAATAATAATAATAATAATAATAATAATAATAATAATAATAATAATAATAAAAATAAAAATAATAATAATAATAATAATAATAATGATAATAAAAATAATAATAATATTAATATTAATAATAATAATATTAATGATTAAAGTATACAGGGAACAAATACGCCTCACGCTCATATATGTGTGCGTGTGAATATATGTATATGTATATATATATACATATATCTATGTATGTATGTATGTATATATGTATATGTATATCAGCTTGTTTATGTTTGTGAGCGTGTGTATGTTTGTGCGTGAGTGTTTATACAGAGAAGGACACAAAAAATGAGAAAAAAAAAATGAAAGAGTAAAGTGATGGATACTTCTGAATGAATATTTAAGCACGTACATACATGCCAATGCAGAACGAAAATAGAGTTTGGGATCTTGATATTCAGCTTCGTAAACAATGCCAATGCTAACTGAAACTTCGATGAAAATAGGTGTATACACAGACAGAGGTACACACACACACAAACACACACATACACACACACACACACGCACAAGCACGCACACACACATATGTATATAGTAAGTGACAGAGACAGTGAGAGATAATACATATGCACAACCATACATATATGTATACACATATATAAATATATACCAATGTGGACATACATATTTACTGATATTCTCTAACAAATCTGTCCGACGAACAGGAAAACGAAAGTTTAACAGTTTATGTGATGTATTTGCAGCTTTATTAATAAAGTATACATATACATATATATA
>NC_068991.1:58123724-58126732 GCF_001194135.2 Octopus bimaculoides
TGCATATATTCTCTTTTCAAAAAAGTGTTTTTCTCAGCGTTCACTATTTTCTTCTCGTTCTGATCAAACGACCTTCCATCTTTGTTTTCGTTCGGTTTCCTTGTATGTCTCGAACGTCAACTTTTTGTTCTCAACTTTGACCCTCCATAAATCCAAAATTTTGAAGACTGATATTGTCGTTCAATGCTCGAAGGGAAGAGTAGATAGGCAGCCACCAACTGATGAAGGGTCTTTTCTTTGTGCTAACATGTCCTGTTTTCCATTTTGTTAAACGTTGTTCACGTATTTCCTGTTATTTTCACCGTTGGTGACGTCCTGTACCCATATATGCATGTATATATATATATTTACATGCATAGTTCATATGGTCTTGTTAGTAAGTATTTCAGTTACCGTCTGCGAAAGACATTAAACATCCATAACTGCGAATAGCTGCTTCGAAACTTCCAGCCTCTGTATCCAGATTACAAAATACATTTATATAAAAAATAATTCATGTAATTAGCTTTGTCAGCAAATGCTTAACTGATAACATTTGATTTTCAGTTAAAGAAAACAATCGACTAACTCGCACATTACGAAACCAATATATAAGCGGAAGAGTAAAAATATGCAAAACTTTTCTCAAACTTAAGATGTGACATTGGTTTCGTTATCTACATTCGAAAAATGGAGCTTTGGGTTTTTGATAGAAAATACCTCCCTCCTCGGAAGAAATATTTAAATAATTCAAAGCAAAAGGGAACATCCATAGATACCCATGCATATATGTATAAAGGATAGCTAGCAATTCGTTAACGTTAACGAACATGACCACGGCTGGCGCTTCCTTCATCCTTCATTTTATGATGTAGAGTTTCATTTTCATACGTTCCTCCCTTGACAAAATTACCATTACGGAAAGAGCAAGTCTCCTCCTGTTAGAAACTGATGGAACATCAGTGGAGAAATCTAGCATTCATGTGGACTCCATAAGCGTGAAGCACATTTCAAATTATACAGATCCATAATTGTTGCATATATATAACATGACCGTTGTTATATGTAGATTGTACAAATTTATCATGAATGTGTTTCTTTAAAATTTTTGCTAAACTAATGATATGGTTTTTAACATTGATAAAAAGGTTAGAGGACCTAACTGATCATGGGTAAGTAAGCTAAGCAGTCTTGCTTCTCTCCTGAGACTCAGTCTAAAAATCAACATATAAGACTATATACCTCAATTGTGAGAAATTGTGTTTTGTTTCATTTTTTTTGTCTGCTATGCACGACAGAAACGAAAGACCGCGACTTTATCCTCACAAATATCCCTTAATATTAGAGCAATCACTATAACCCTAGGCGGAAGGATTCCTATGAGGTGCAGATATTGCTGTGTGGTTAAAAGGTCACTTTACAGCCACATGGTTTCAGGTTCACTCTTACTGCGCCGCACATTTGACACATATCTTCTATAGCTCTTGTAGACAGAAACTGTGTGGAAGCTTGTAATATATAAATATATATGTGAATGCATGTGTATGTATCTATGTATCTATGTATGTGTGCATACATGCATGCATGCATGTATGTATATATGCAACCATGCAAGCACGCATGCATGTATATATATATATGTATGTATATATGTATGTATGTATGTATGTATATGTATATATATATATGTGTGTGTATATATATCTGTATGTATGTATAGGTGTGCGTGCGTGCGTATTTGTGTTCCTTTCCACCTATCGAGCGGTGTCGCTTTGTTAAAGTCTCGGGAGCATAACGGTTCGACAAAATCTATCGTTGCATTAAGTAACAGAGTTAAAATTGAAAATGTTGCATCTTATAAAGGCAGAAGAAAACAGAGATTATATCGTTTCCTCTTAATCCGAGAGATTAGTGTAACAGTGAAGACCTGTAAAGTATTTCAAAAATTCTCCATTTGTGCTTCCTGATATGATAATAAGCGCATAATTATAAGTAAAACTTATACGCATATACCAAAGAAGTAACATGCGCTCGCCCTATAATGGTACATATACACACAGTCTATGACTAAACGCTTAAACAAATACAGCAATAAATATATACACGCAGTGTCTAGCATATTGAAAGCTCGCCTGGATTTGTTCATAGGTGAGATAATGAATGTATATATATTATTGAATGTGGCTTCTCTCCTGCGAAGAACATACAGAAGACGTATATAGAATTGTACATAGATACATATACACATGCATATCACACACACACACACATATAAACATGTCAATTTAGATATATGTAAAGCCGAAGAGATGGCAGAAGCGTTAGCACACTGGGTGAAATACTCAGCGGCATTTCGTCCGTCTTTATGTGCTGAGTTCAAATTCCGCCGAGGTCGACTTTGCGTTTCATCCTTTCGGAGTCGATAAATTAAGTTCCGGTTGCGTACTGCAGTCGATGTAATCGACTGGACCCCTCCCCACAAAATGTCGCGCCTTGTGCCTTAAGTAGAAATGATTATTTTAAAAAGGTCGCGAGCTGGCAGAAACGTCAGCATGCCGGCCGAAATGCGCAGCGGTATTTTGCCTGTCTTTACGTTATTAGTTCAAATTCCGCCGAGGTCGACTTTCTGTTTTGGGCCTTGTGCCTAGAGTAGAAGAGAATATACGTATAAGTACATACGCGAAGTTAAACACACAAAGAAACAAACAGGTATATAGATGAATAGAAAAGTAAGCAGCTAGCTACGTAACAAGATATATGTTGATTTATTCTTTTATCTGTTTCAAGAATTTGGTTGCGGCCATGCTGGAGCACCACCTTTAGTCAAACAAATCGAACCCAGGACTTATTTTTTGTAAGCCTAGTACTTATTCTAAAGGTTTCTTTTTGTCAAACCGCAAAGTTACGAGGATGCAAACACACCAGCATCGGTTGTGAAACGGTGGTGGGGAAACAAACACAAACACACAAACATATACTAATATATAAATTCACACACACACACATATATATATATATATATATATATA
>NC_068991.1:58126837-58132196 GCF_001194135.2 Octopus bimaculoides
CATTCACAAGGTATTGGTCAGCCCGAGGATATAGCAGAAGACACTTGCGCAAGGTACCATGCAGTGGAACTTAACCTGGGACCACGTGGTCGCGAAGCGGTCTTCTTATCACACAACTACGTTTGCGCCTATATATATATACATATATATATATATATTTATATATATATACACTCACACACATGCACACATATTTATATATGCATATATATGCATATACATACCGACAGACAGTCAGACAAACAGTCAGACAAACAGTCAGACAGACAAACAGTCAGACAGACAGACAGTCAGACAGACATACATGCATACATACATACAATACATATATACATACGGATGCATGCATGCATATGTAATCAAATGGAAAATTCATTTATGCTAAAACATGCAAAAAAGCAAGAAAAATTCAACTCACCTACAGTATCAACATAAATAACAATAACATTACCACTAGCACCTCCAACAACAACAACAACAATAACAACAACAACAGCGACAAAAACAACAAGAGCAACATCAACAACAACAAAATAAATAATAACATAGCAACGACTATATTAACAAGAAAATCAATTTTAACAGTAAAAGGAACGACAAAAACAGTGGGGAAAATATTGTATCTAACTGGAGAAATAAATTATTACCCCCTCTGGATACGTAGCATTAAATTAGCAAGATTACTTATATGATAAGTATTTCATTAACTGGTTGAAGTCAAATCGTGAATTTGTTAATCTGTGGAATGAGGTGAGATTAATATTGAATGACATATACGTGTTTCCTATGTTGAAGTTATTTACGTTCTAACTGCTGTTTGTGATGTCGGTGTAGAGGTTGAGATGTACAGCTTTGTATACGCAGGAATGACTCTGTAGTTAAGAAATTCGTTTTGTTGCCACGTGATTTCAGGTTCAGTATCATTATGCGCCATCTTGAAGAAGTTACTTTGTCTTATAGCCCTAAGGTGACTTAAGCCTTGTGAGTGAATTTAGTTGATGGAAATTTCTTAGAACTTGTCGAGTGAATTGCTGCTAGGTACACCCGTATTTCGTTTAGCAACCATAATACACAGCCAAATACATTAAGGGTTTATGAGTCAATACTGCGTGTGTGATTTAATCATTTTTCTACGGATTTTCTACAGAATTCAGAGCCAGTACCGAAAGTCGCAACGTTCCGTATGAGAATTACGTCTAAGGAAGCAAAACAATCGGAGACAGAAAAATAAGTAAAAATGAGTAATTGCTGTCTTTGCGAGCATATGTACGTGTGTGTGTGTGTGTGTGTGTGTGTGTGTGTGTGTGTGTGTGTGTGTGTGTGTGTGTGTGTGTGTGTGTGTGTGTGTGTGTGTGTGTGTGTGTGCGCATCTTTGTGCTTGCGTTTGTCCCACCACTGCTTGAGAACCAGTGTCGGTTTGATTATGTCCCAGTAACTTAGCGGTTCGGCAAAATTTACGACAGAATAAGTTGCAAACTTAAAAAATAAGTACTGGGAGCGATTTATTCGATGAACCCTTCAACATGGTGTTCTAACATCGCTTCAATCCAATGTTGGAAACAAGTAAGGGGTAAACAATAAAACATAATAAAGAAGATATTGCGTTGGTATAAACAAATTACACCCAAACACATGGCGGAATATATTATAGTAAAACATAACCACATTACACACATTATATATACAAAAAAAAATGTAAGCATTAATTTGTGATGCCTTTTATCTTAGGCTCCTTGAATCAGGTTTAAACTGAGGTGAAGCAATAAGGACAACAAGATCAACAACAACAACAAACGAAGAAGTGAGTTCTTATGCTGTCTCTGATCCTGCTAGACATAGCGAACAATTATCCCTCAAATGACGCTAGCAAGGTAATATTAGTGTCAAATTTTGAAATGAGGCCAAAAATTTGGGGACAGGATTAATTGATTACATTGATCTCTGTGCCCAGCTGGCACGTATTTCATCGACCCCGAAAGGATGAAAGACAAAGTTGACCTTGGTGGAATTTGAACTCAGAACGTGAAGACGGACGAAATGCCGCCAAATATTTTACAAGGCTTGGTAATGATTCTATCAGGTCGCCACCTTACAAAGTAATATTGGTTTCAAATTTTGGCATAAGAACACTGATTTCAGAACGAAATTCATTGATTACATTGATCTCTGTGCTCAACTGACACGTATTTTATCGAGCCCGAAAGGATGAAAGACAAAGCCGACCTCGGTGGAATTTGAACTCAGAACATGCATACGGATGAAATGCCGCTAAAGCATTTAATCGGGCCTGAAAACGATTCTGTCATCTTACCGCCCTACAATGATTAGCAGATGAGCGACTATCTTTGATAGACACAATACAGGTCATGCTTTCACGATTTTCTGATAAAGCTTTCAGAAATAACCCAATGAGTTTACCATTAATCCCATGAAGCATTCATAGATCACGCTATTTAATATTATTTCGGTTACCTCAATTTCTACGTCTTTCTTGAGATATATTACCGTAGACTGGTAGAGTTACATCGTCTCACATTCGATAACTTTATCTCTCTATCTGAATACATCAACACAGCACAGATTATCGACATTTTTTTGTCATTCACTCATGTTTTATGACACGTATTGCCACCGTCTCTTTTCTTTCTTCATCTTTTGAATAAACTCTGTATACTCTCTTTAACCTTTTAACTCTGCTATATTTACATATCTATCCTCTCGCCTTCACCTAAGACGGAGTAACCAGAAGCCATGTACCTGATTGCAACAACTAGATATCCATATATTCTGTACTTAAATGCTATTCACTCTTTCATTTTCTATTTTAGACGACTCTCGTTAGAAAGTGTTAAATTTTAACACCTATCAAAATACTTTACTAACAGATTTCTGTGTGGCATTCTTTATCCATTTTCATTGCTGACTATAGCCATCTTGGTTATTTTACCTACAGTCAGATTGAAATCTCATAGCATTTTTTATTTCATTTTATACGATTAAAAATCATGTCCCTGCATCCTGCCCTTTATTTTCCTTTAAAGAAATCAAATTTCTTATATTCTGCATCACTGTAGTACTATATTCGATATTTTAGAGTAATGCTCCGATTGTATAAGATCGATAAGTCCATGGATTCACAATAACCATGACACTTGTGAATAGAGACGAATGCAGACATCTATTCTTTTCTGTTTTCTTATATAATATCGCAAGAATGGTGCATTTTTGAGAATAGTACGATTTTACTTAAAACTGGAAGAGCGTGAATGTGCATGTATATAAACACATGCATCTGCACATACACATACATATGCTATATATATATATATATATATATATATATATATATATATATATATATATATATATATATATATATATATATGAATGTATGTATGTACTATGCATGTATGCATGTATGTATGTATGTAAGTATGTATGTGTGCATGTATGTATGTATAAGAATGAGTGGACAAACTAAAGAAAATAACACAAGCAGGACTAATATTATTATTTAAAATGGTTTTATTCGGACCCCACAAGATTCTTATAGAAACCTAACTCATTCATGCTCAACCGTCTGAGGAAGTTTTCGTCAAACAAATCGGCCTCCAGTACTTTTTTTAAGGCCTGATATTTATTTTACTGGTCTCTTGTACTGAACCATTAGATCACGCGGATGTAAATACACCATCACCGGTTGTCAAGAGGTAGTGAGGAACAAACACAGACACAAAGGGACACACTTACATACACACACATACACACTTACATATATATATATATATATATATATATATATATATAAACGACGGACTTCTTTTAGTTTCCGTCTACAAAATCCACTCACAGCAATTTGTTGGAACTAGGCTATAGTAGAAGACACTTGTCCAAGGCTGCCACGCAGTGGTACTGAGACCGAAACCATGTGGCTGGGGAGCAAATTTATTTATTATCACACAGCCACGCCTATAAATCAGAATTTTATCAAAATGACCTAAATCCAAACGACACTTTAAGAGGGGGCAAATATTTAGATACACGTCAAGGCAGACATGTTTAAGACGAAAAGAATCTCGTTAAAAAGGATCAGCGAAGAAAATTAAACGAAGAAGAAAGAAACCTCAAATTAAATACGTTTTCCATAATAAGTATTGAATAGAAGATAAGCTTATTTGTGTTTCTTTGCCATTCTCTCTATCTTTTCCCTTTCAAAGCAATCATATTTGCTGTTATTGATTGCTTTATATGGGACTAGGAAGAGAAACGAAAATCAACTATTGGAAATAAGTAGAAAATCTTTAGTGAAATCGACAGACCAGAACGGGCTGTGTATGAGAGGATTACGGAGATGATTCAGACGATTTGGAGTTGGTCCATAAATGTCATTAAGAAATATCTTCGTAGAAGACAAAGACGGATGGTTTTGATGGGTTTCGCTAAAGTGTGAGTGTGAATAGAATCGAATCAACAGAAGTAGTATTATTAAGCTGTGTGTTCTGTTCTTTGTTATTGCGCCTATATTAAATTGGTTATTTATACACAATTTCTACGTATATTGGTCTGGTGATCTTCGAAATTCATTAAAGTAACAAAGTGCTGGTTATAATTGACCCATGTTTAGTATTCAAAAACATTTCTTTCGAGAAATTATCTCTCATATTTCATTAATTCTACAGGACATAAAACATCTTCGATATTCATATTTAAGTACAACATTGACCAGCTTTCTGTTATTAAGTTCAATCATTACACTAGCGTTATGACGATGCATCGTTCGTTTTGTATCAACGTCGAAATGTCTGCGGCTATCATTAAAAGTAGGTACGAAGATAGATTCAATTTGTCATTGTTTGACCTGCTAAAAGTAAGAATCACGATTCACAGAAATCAGACGTTGCGTTCTTGAATAAAACCATATGTATTGAGAGTGTCTTTGTTGATACACAAATGTCCTGCAAAACTGGGGATAAACTTGCTTAGACAAAAACATTCATGTGTTAATGACGATATATACATCAAAAGAAAATTCTAATGTGTGACCAGTCACACATGCTCACACACTTATGCTTCTGCGCATGTACGCACACACAGAGAAACAGTTCGATTGGTAGGGGGATAGATGGATAGATTGAGATAGATATATATAGAGAGAAAGAAAGATAGGGACAGAGAGAGAGAGAAAGAGAGTGATGCATATATACGTAAACAGATAGAGTGATAGATATATATAGGTGTGGTGAGTGTGTATATATATATATATATATATGCGTACATATTTTAATATGTATATAAATATACGTACATATATTAATATATAATATGTGTGCATATATATATATATATATATATATATATA
>NC_068991.1:58132507-58137401 GCF_001194135.2 Octopus bimaculoides
ATATATATATCGCTTGTCTAGTCGTCTATGTTTAGAAGTGTCTTCCATAGACGCCATTTTTCAGATGTCGTTTGTACGTACTGAGATGTACTTCACTAATGCCGATATTTTACTTTTATGTATCATTTATATTTATTCTCTTATATATCTTTTACTCTATAATATTCAGTCATTCGTAAATCCACTTACTATGTAATATGCATATATATCTTTTTAGCTAATTTTCTTAAACCGCACGTTGAATCATACGTTCAATCTCTTGTTGTAACTAAAGGAATCATAGATATTTTTTCAGAGATTTATTAATCGTCCTTACTTTACAGATACATATAGATCTTATAGTATATTATATCCTATATCTATTGCAGCGGTGGTCTGCCCTTGGGAAGAACCTCTACACGTGAAACTTGTCCCACACGCTTTGATGGTCGTATCCTTCTCTGTTCCTGTTAATTGGTTGACTGAAACATAGGCTACCATCACTAGATTTGAGCTGAATACTGGAGAGATTTACAGTTGCCTATGTATATATGTATATATATATATATATATATAAGTATCAATGCAAATATAACATTGTTAAAGATATTGCTTGGTATTGCAATGTAATTATTGCAATGTTAGTATTGCAATGTATGATGCTAGCATTTTGGAGTAGTTATAGCCTTATAGGTCACTTACACTCAGCTGACGACACTACAAGCCGAATTAAAAGATTATGTCTCTTATCCTTTTTAAGTCACCGTACGATGACTATATTCTCCGTGACAAAACGCAGTGAGTAGCCTGTTCCTTAGTTCGAACATGCATCAAGCATATTAGCAACATTGCAATTCCACTTATCACTGCTTAGCGCTCCCCCTCTGTAATTTACTTACGGTGAGCTGCCGTATAGCGTTGCCAGTCGTCCTACGGTACCTGGAAAATCATACTAGAGGTAATCCCTTAATTCAGCTCGTACTGTCGTCTGCTTAATATATGTGACTGGCGAGGAGATAACTACTCATTAAATGCTAGTATCTCACAGTCTAGGTAGATGACACTGCCAGCTGATCTAGGTGTATGCATACCATATGTCAACGAGCAAGATATATCCTCCGTAACACAACGCTGTGAGTAGCTTGTCCCCCAGTTCGAACGTGCACCAAGCGTGTTCGGATTGATAATGACATTGCAATTTTACTTATAACTGCTTAGCGCTCCTCACTCCATAATCGCAAGGAATCGACGAGAAGGGCTTAAAATATTTACATTCAATTTAGGTTTTGCTTTTAATTATATGCTTTTTCTTGTTTCGATTCTCGTCACCGCCGACTGCAACTTATGTCCCTAATACTGTCCACCCAACTATCCATCCGGTATCAGTAAAGGACAGTTGTGGTTAGGTGCATTTGAAACTCATTTAAGAGTAAACTCGTAAACCGTCAGGATTATATATCCCTTTTAAACAGGCACGTACACACACAAACGCATATATATATATATATATATATATATGTGTGTGTGTGTGTGTGTGTGTGTGTGTGTGTGTGTGTGTGTGTGTGTGTATGTGTGTGTGTGTATGTGTGTGTGTGCGTGCGTGTGTGTGCGTGTGCGTGTGTGCGTGTGTGCGTGTGTGTGTGTTTGTACACAAACAAACATACACACACATGCACATATATGCATATACACAAAGTAAGTTGGGATGCGATGTCTATGAGTAGAGACAGCCAGTAAGCGAGAGGGAAATGAAAGAGTCCACATTCCCGCCCTTATAGACACATACACACACGCGCGCACACACGCGCACACATGCACAAAGACACACACAGTTACATATGCGTTATTCATTGTTTGTACATGTTTCCATAGGGGTCATGCAAATTATATATTTTAGCAATTATGCTAACTCCATACACCTTGTCTCTCCTACTGTTTCCCCCACCAACTCACTCCTAATTCTCTCCTATCTCTCTCTCTCTCCCTCCCTCTCTCTGTCTCTATCTTTCTATCTTTTCTGTACCTTTCTTTCACTCTAGCTATCGCTCTGTCATTACACTGTTTGAAACCCTCTCACATCAGGTGTTTTCAGGGTTTTCCTTTTAAGCAGAAGCCCTTCTTAACACTGTAACAGGTACTGCAAATGTCACGTAGTTTTTGCGTGTGGTTAAATTACACTTCGGATCACGATAATTAACTTTGATTAATTAGATATTCGCCAAACCTTGGAAGACAAGTAAATAAAAGCCAAACAAAACAATGTAAGAACAAAATTAGTATCAACAAAGACAGCAACATCAATTAATGATATTTTTTCTTGAAATTTTTTAACCAGAAAAAAAAAAGTAAAACAAGAAAAAAATCAAGTAAAGTGCTTTTCTAGGAAATTGTTAAGACAACATGATTTCCGGGGAAATGACTCAGATCTTAATAATATAAAAAAATAACAAACACAGCAGAGAAAAAATTATAACATAAAAAATAACAACAGCCATAAAAAGAAAGACGACAGAGAAGAAAATGAGTACATCATTTTCTTTTTTTTTTTTCCCCCTGTTTTTCGATCCTATTTGGTTGCCGCTAATATCAGGCGTATAAAGATTAGCGAAGGATATGTGATTTTCATTGAACAGTTGTCAAGCGTCTTGACATTGTTACGAAACGAAGCCAATGAACAGAGAAGATAGAATGAGAACTTCACAATGGAAATGGGATTAGAAAAGAAAGATTAAGACTTCGTTTACAAAACAGATAAGAAATCAAAATGTGTAAATATATATACATACATACATATATATATATATATATATACATATATATATACAAATAGATACTTTACTGTATATATGCCTGTACATATATATATATATATATATATATATATATATACACACACATATATATGTATAAACACATGTGTACATATATCTATTTATATGTATATATTAATGTATATGCATAAATGTATGTATATACACATAAGCTAAGGATGATTGAAAATACAGACAATCGGAGAAACAAACATATATATATATATATATATATAAACAACATACACGAGTTTACACCAAAATAGGAAAACGAAAGAAAAAATCTCTTAACGAACCAAAAGAGATGTATTTCAAGTAGACATATTGGATATAGAAGTAGATTAGCCATTAGGTTATATGTTCATTTTCTATGTTACTTATATTAAAACAGCAACATCAACAACAACAACAACATCATGAATATCGATGACAGCAATGACAATAACGTCGATGACAGCACTAACAATGCCAACATCAATTACGTCGACAACTACTGTACGAAGAACTGCATCGAAACTAACTACGAAACCACAAAGGGACAGCACGATTTACATGGACGGATATAAAATACAATGATACCACTAAATATATATATATATATATATATATGTGTATAAAGAGATGTTTACAGTAGATGACAGAATGCGTTTACATTTCATTATATGCTAAGTGTGTTTGGAGGCTTCATTTAAGCTATTTGACGGTAAGTTAAAGAAGGAAAAATGCTGGACATTATGCTGAAAACTTCTTGTAAACGTTACACAATATATACCATTAAATTATTAGTTAAAAGCTAAATCAAGTCAATACGTATGTTAGAAAACCGCTATATACAAAAGGCAAACAATTAGAACCGGTATTTGAAACAATGTTGAACTACTTAGATTTAGAAAATGAAAAGTACTTAGCAGTTCACGTGATATCATAGGCGAATAAAAACCGGAAGCTTGTGTATATTTAGTTAAAATGCGTTCATTACTTCGTAAAATCTAATTGCCAATACATCTCAGACATACAAGAAGACACTTAACTTCGCATAGACAGGCAGAGCGTAGTATACACAGACACTCATATACATGCAACAACGCGTACAGCTCATATTATATATACACACTCACACACAATCATATGTTCGCATCAGAAGTGCGAGATGCATATTAATCAATCATATACACATTTACAAACGGAAATGACGCATGTATTTTTCTATGTCTACACGCACACACACACACACACACACACACACACACACATACACATATGTAGTATAAGTGTCAGTGAACGAAACTGCTGAATGCATAGAAAAAATATATATGTATGTATATAAGTATATACACTCAAGTTTTGAGTTTTGTTTTCCAGTTTGCTAAACTGGCCTATGTATATCTTTATACATAAGACCTCAAAAACCCATTTTAGTCAAGAGTAGCCATGGCATTGCACATAAGAAGTTTAATCTTTCGGATTTTAAGAAATTATAGTGGATGAGTCCAGCAGTACGCCACCAAACAGTCACCATAACCTTCTTTTAAGGGAGCTCGGATTTAGGGCCGTCAATGTTGTTGTGGTAAGTGTAGCAGTCACCCATGCATATCAGTCTCACCTCTTATCGTCAAAGATGTTGTTCAAAGTAGAGACAAAAGCAAATAGAGTATGGCACAATTGATGTGGCTTCACATTTCAACAGCTGATAAAGACGTACGCAGTGATGCTAAGCATGTTCACTGACGCCCTCAGAATTACGCCAGCTCACGGCCTTAACACCAACAATAAAAATGATGGTTTTAAATTTTGGCACAAAGCCAACAACTTCGGGAGAAAGGGTTTAGTCGATTACAGCGACCCTAGAGATCAGCTGGTACTTAATTTATCGACCCCGAAAAGATGAAAGGTAATGTCGACCTGAAGGAAATTTGAACTCAGAACGCAAAAGCCGATGAAATGCCGCTAGACATTTTGCCCCGCGTGCTAACGATTCTGCCAGCTCAGCCCAATAACAACAATAAAAATAACAACAACCATACACACTTCATACAACAAGAACCAGATCAATATCAACAATAATCCCTTCTACTAAAGGCAAAAGACTTGAAATTTGGGGGGGG
>NC_068991.1:58137516-58144583 GCF_001194135.2 Octopus bimaculoides
GGAACGGATGATAGGCAAAGTTGACCTTAGCAGAATTTGAACTCAGAACGTAAAGGCATGAAATGCCACTAAACATTTTGCCCGGCGTGTTAACGATTCTTTTCTACTCTAGGCACGAGGCCCGACATTTTGGAGGAAGGGACCAGTCGATTAGATCGACCGCAGTACGCAACTCGTACTTAATTTATCGACCCCTGAAAGGATGAAAGGCAAAGTCGACCTCGGCAGAATTTGAACTCGGAACGTAACGGCGGACGAAATACCACAAAGCATTTCGCCCGGCGTGCTAACGTTTTTTATTTCTTTATTGCCAACAAGGGGCTAAACATAGAGTGGACAAACAAGGAGAGACAAAGGGATTAAGTCGATTACATCGACCCCAGTGCGTAACTGGTACTTAATTTATCGACCCCGAGAGGATGAAAAGCAAAGTAGACGTCGGTGGAATTTGAACTCAGAACGTAAAGACAGACGAAATACCGCTAAACATTTCGCCCGTCGTGCTAACGTTTCTGCCAGCTCACTACCTTAACAGCAACAACAATAACAACAAAGACAAATATCATACACACATTAATACAAGAAGCAGAACAGTAATTATAATAGTAAAAATAATAACAATATTACATTGAGAGAGACAGAGATATTCTTTCATATTTTCCACATATTGAACATATGTCTCAAGAGATACGCAATTCTAGATTGTAACGTTTATTGCTACACATGTGTGTATGTATAATATACAATTACACCTATTTGTGTATGAAAGCGTCAGATGTATGTAAAACCTATGTTAAGTGACAACGATTATCAGAATTGCAACTAGAGAAGACGTACATAACCAAGCAGAAGAAAAACCCAAACAATTACATCAATAAAAAAGGATTAAGAAATTATTCTTGGAACGAAAATCAAGGAAAACTAAGTATCAATATTCCAATCGAATCCTTTCGGCATATTAGCATTATATTTATCAATAATACCAAGAGAGTAATTACTGCAACTATCTGCAACCATTACGTCGATATCAAAGAAAAAAAAAAGGAAATATTATTCATAGCTAGATTTAGTTGAAACAGAGCGTAAATGTGTCGAGAGCCCAAAGCAAGCCATTGTCATGTCTTGGCTACGTTAGAAATAGATTAAGCGAAGATAAAGAAAATCTTTGCTTAGAAACGGCGTTTCTATAATCTTTGTGAAATATTCAAACGAAATAACGTTGGGACGGAAAATAAAACTTAATCCTGACTCGGGAGGATTTAAAGCATTCGCAAACCGATTTATTCTGAATCTTGATAAATATATTTTAAGGAAATATATTATTTGAAGTATGATGTTTATTCTTGCGATCAGTGTCTTAATGTAAGTGTTAAAATCTCCGTGAATCATATGATCGAATCGGTTTCGATTCCCACGTGAGCAGACATTGATTCACATAAGCTATGAATACCCTGGAGGGAAACATGAAAGTAAAAGCCATGCGTTCTGTTTTCTTTCCATACACATCACTCGTTTTATACAAGAAGAAGTTTTCAGTTATTCCTCGCCAAGGAGATATTTATATCGCTTCAATAATTCATAGCTATTTAGACATAGCACATTCACTTAAGCATTGTCAGAATACGCAGGATGTAGCCCTTACAACCTTGCTTCAACGATAGGATTGCAGCATGTTGGAGCATTGCATTAGAGGCTTTTGTCAAACAAATCAAACTCGGTGCCTATATATTTTTCTAAGTTTGGTACTTATTTTATAGATTCATTTTGCTGAACCTCTAAGACTGTGAGCTGACTGGGTGGTTAGCACGCCGAATAATGTTTACAGGCATTTCGTCCGCCTTTACATTCAAATTCCGCCGAGGTCGACTTTACATTTCATGTTTTCGGGGCCGATAGGATAAGAAGCATTGGAACACTGGGGTCGATGTAATTGACTTAGTATCTCCCCACAAACCGCTGGCCTTGTGTTAAAAATTTCACAGTGATCTGACAGAATTGTTAGCACACCAGACAATCTTTTGCGGCATTTCGCCTATCTTTGCGTTCTGAGTCCAAATTCCGCCGAGGTCGACATTGACTTCGAGGTCGACTTAATCGACTACTGCAGCCATGATGTCCCTGCGTTCAACTATGAAACTATTATTAATAATTTGGTTGATGTCCCGCCAGGGTCTATAAATTTACTTTAACGGAGAAGTCTTCGAAGGAAAGTATCTAAGGACAGCGAATCGACAAAATCCTTAGAGCGTCGAACAAAATGATTTATAGTCTGTACTCTGATTCTTAACCTTCTGAGTTGCGATGTATCCTGACGAGATAAAATTTTATTTTTCATCACTCCGGCGTCCGTAAAATATACAACCGATAATAATGGCGTCGACAACCACTTCCCTCAGCAACCCCTTCTTTTTTGCCTTTGTATTCTTTTACATCTTACAATTGCAACTATCGGTACAAAAGCAAGTTTGCCAGTTAGCGTAAAAATTAGATTTACTTTCCTTATAATTAGTATACGATGTGGGGTTATGTGTGCGTGAATGAATCTGTGAGTGCTCGTGTGCACAATTTGGAGTTTGTATTGTATTTAGGAATGATGAGATATGAACAGATATATGTGCGCGGTTATTCTAGTCTGTACGTATGAATAAGTGTGAATGAATGTGACTAACATTCTATGAATATATTCTTTTTTTAATATAATAACATAATACGGCATTCTAACATAGATACACAAAAAATTGATGCATATACTAATGTAATATACTGATATATATATATATATATATATATATATATATGTATATTTAGTGGTAGATATAATATAAGCATACGTGTGGGCGTCATGTACACGCAAGTTTATTTCTGTGCCACTGTGTGTGTGCGTGTGTGTGAGTGTGTGTGTGAGTGTGTTTGTGTGTGTGTGAGTGTGTGTGTATGGAGGTTGGGATGCACTTTGCCAAAGATATCTCGCATTTCATATTCTTTTGTTGCCATGTTGCCTTTTTCAGAAACGATTCTTTGATTAATTGAAATTTGAACATCTATTGTTTAAATTTGAATCCCCGCCAGCCAAGAAAATCGCATTCATTAACATGTATATTATGCATACATCCATACATTCATGCATACACACATACATGCATACATGCATGAATACACAAACACATCACACACACACACACATACACACACACACGCACCCACAAACACACACACGCACACACGCACACACACATACACACACACATATGTATGTATGTATATGCATATGATTATTTCTGAAACGTGTGTGCCTAGGTCTGTTTGTCGCTTTTAATTTATCATTCCTAATCTTATGCATGTAATCTACCAGCGGGTATAAATAAATAATAAAAAAACGTGAACAATCAACGCTTATCGGTTACCAACACTAACACATTCAGGCCCTCACCGCTCTCTGTATTATTCGCTGTTGATATATGTACGGATGTGAATGAAGACTAATTAACAGATACAAATAAGCTAATTAGTTCGTCATCAACGAATAGCCGTATAAGGATTTGAAAACGCCTTGCGGTAGTCATTATTAGTTGTTAGAAAAATCTGAAAGAGAGGTTAGTGGAGATTTAACTGCGATTTGGGCAGGATTTAACGAAAGAAGTACGTGTCTAAGACAAATTGAAAAACTTACTCAACTCTATCCGTTCGCTTTTATATACATAAGTAAAAGAAAGATATATTATCACACGCCAAAGTATTCACAAACGTAGGAATACGTAGACACACACAATCACGCAGATGCACGTACATGATATATAGATTGAGTGGGCGATATAGATAATGAGAATGACAGAAATACGTATTTATGTATATCTAATGTTATATTGGGGAAGAAGAGTGGGTTTGGAATTTTGCAGTGGTGATCGTAGTTTCGACTCCAGACCGGCTCAGTGTGTTGTGCTCTTGAGCAAAACCCTTTGTTTAACAATACTCTGGTTTCGATCTAATGATTAACCCTGCGGTGTAGCCCAATGGGTTTGTGTGTAATATTCACGATCGAAATATCGAGGTTTCCATTCCAGGACCGGGCGCGTTGCATTGTGTTCTTGAGCAAAATACTTCATTTCACAGTACTCCAATCTTAGTCAACTGTAAATGTGTAACCCTGTGAGGTGACCTAATCATTAGGGGTGTTAAACCACGATCGTAATATCGTGGTTTCGACTTCAAGAGGGGATATGAAGCGCTGTTTTCTTCAGCAATGTACTTCATTTCACATTACAGTAATCCTTCGACTATCGTGGGGTGTAACGTTCCACAACCCGCCGATTTCGGTGAAAGCTCGCGAAGTAGAAACAGTACTGTATGGTTTATATATATATATATATCTATATATATATATATATATATATATATATATATATATATATGTATGTATGTATATATATTTATTTTTATAATTTGTATATTTTTTAATTACAGATGTAAAACAACACCACGGAGGATTGGACGTAAGTTTAAATAATAAACCGCGGTTGATGAAGCGCGTTATGGCGACGGATTATAGTACTCCAGTCCTAATCAGGTTTAAATGTTTAACCCTGCGACTGACTGCCATCCATTTACATTGAATGATTGCATCTCACATCTCAGTATGTAATATACCATAGAGATTGAGTGACCAGCCTAGAGGCTCTGGGACCCGTAATATGAAATAAATAAATGTATAATTGAATTGTTGTTATATCGTGTCTGTGTATTCCTAGAAACGAAATGGTAGCATGCTTAATATGAACGATGGCATTTTATTCATTAGGCTTTCAAATCTCATGCAAACAATATTTTTGTGTACCTGACTACGACGTTTTTTTTCACTTCTATAATTCTTTTCTGTCTTTTCTCTCTTCTATAATTCTTTTCTCTCATGTAGATTCATATGATTAGATGATGCTTAATTTTTCATTTTCATTTCTTCAAATGCGGTTATGCAATCTTCTTGATGTAAATGAATTTGAAATTCTCTTCCAGAAGAACGTAGAGAGCCGGTGCTGTTTTGGCGGTTGTTGCTGTTGGTTTTCTTGTTCGTAGTACAGGCGTCGGTGGCGGCGGAGTTTGTCCTTGTAGTTATTCTTACTTTCCTCCTTATTTTTCTTTTCCTTGTTTTTTCTCCTCCTACTTCTCCGCCTCCTTCTTCTTCATTTCCTCCTTTATATCCTTTATCTCCTCCCACTTCTTATTTACCTCCTCTACCTTCTCTTGCTCGTTCGTCTTCTCTATCGCATGTATTCCTTCACTTACTGTAATCGATAACTATAATTGATAATATGCGTTTCAGTCATGACTATCTGCGCAGTTTCTTTAGGACCCCTATGATATATTATACCATGTATTCTTCCTGTTTTTAAGAGGGCATGGTAGTAATTTCAGAAAGGTTTAGCAGTCGTTTATAGTAGGTCGGGTGAACCCGAAGAAAGCAACCACCAACTACATCACAATTAAGCAGTAATCTATTTAATTCCTTCTGCGGTCTAAAGTAATATCGCAGTTTTCATTATAATCCTTTCTCCAAAATGCACAACTCCAGCAGTTATTTTCTTTTTTTTTTTTGGGTGGAGGGGCTTGTGGTGGGGACTCTAAATATATTACATTGATCCCCAATGTTCAACCAGTACTTATTTTATCGACCCGCAAAAGGATGAAAGACAATGCTGACCACGTCAGAATTTGAACTCAGAACATAATGATGGACAAACTCCTATTAAACAGTTTGTCTGGCGTGCTAACGCTAATGGTTGTGCCAACCCGTCGCCACAATCTTCGCAAAGAAAATGTGTTTCATACACTTGTCGAACAATTGGATTTATGTCTTTGAACAGTCACGGAAGGAATCACTGTGAAGGCTATCGGGTACTTTTTATCCTTAGTTCCCAGCTCCCGCATTGTTTTATTTGATATCACGGTGATTCATCCTGAGGATCATATAAACGCAAACCTTCTCAAAATTTGAATAACAATGAACTATTGAAGTGTGGCAGGTATCATTAGCTTAACGCAAAATAAGTAATAGTTTTCTAATATATTTCTCGTGTCTATTTAAAAGATTTCACCCTATTGAACTTTCGATATGGAGTGTGCCACTAATTTTATAATGGATTCCCAATCTTCCACGACATGACTACACGAAGAGTGGATGTGTTTGTAGGATAATCAATTCTAAGTTAATTTAACGATGAAGTGTATCAATTGATAGAACAATCTGCTTGCCGTCCAAACCAAAAGAGTCTTTATAAGATATCAATACGCTTGGTGTTTATCGATTTTATTACTAGAGTATTCGAATAATATCGTTAAGTGGGATTGCCTCAGCGAGTAAAATATGCAGCCTTTTGGTCCGCTCTCCTTTCAGAGAGCAGTTGGTAAAGTCGAAAATATTTTTGTGGAGATAAATTTCGGCGAAAAAGGATTTCACACTTGTTTATAGGCATTATCCAAAAGCCTGGAAAGTAATATTTTTCTTCGCTTCGGTCTATTAAGAACTAATCTTTGAACAGTTATGTTACAGTTCCACAAACGAAAGCAGATCGTAAATACAAATATGGATGAATGAAAGGTGAATTCATGTTCGTGTATATTCGAACGTGTAAGACAATACGCTGCACAAGAAGAAATTCTTTCGAGACAAAGTAAATATAACAAGTATTAATCACAGCCATTGTTCTGATTTAATAATTGTTTTTAAGATATTAAGGAGATGGTATATTTTATATCTACATATAGATATAAAAAATTTGAATTATCATTAACTTTACAAGTGCAGAGTAAATATTTTTACCATACAAAAACACACATACACGCGTACACACACGCACTCACATATGTATATATGAAATAATTAAGATTCAGTTGAATTAGATATTTAAGTTGAGACACCATATTAGTCCGGTATTGTCCGTACAGCTCCAAGTTGAGTGAATAAAAATCAAATGAATAATAAGTATGTCCATGTATTAGTATTTTACGGCCGTTTCAAGCAGTTCCATTTAATCGATCAATGCCGGCATTACATCAATTTGAAATAAACCGCTCTC
>NC_068991.1:58144804-58145744 GCF_001194135.2 Octopus bimaculoides
ATATATATATATATATATATATATAATGAAACAATCAAGTCGTAAAACATCATCATGACTGGTGACTGCATCACCAGTCATGATGATGCAGTCTTTCCTGCAAACGCACAAATCTATTCACGAATATCTCTGTTATGAAATATTGCAAATACCGCATGCCGACGCTTGTATTTACACATTATAAATCTTATACATATCCGTATGTAACCAATATTTGGTATTCAATCTATTATGTTATAGTATTTGCTTCAAGTTATCATATTTGTCACAAAAGACTTTTGGTAAAATCTTGCAACCATTATGGAAATACGTCCTCTGTTGTATTATACCATACGTAAGAAACATTATAAAAGGTGGATTCCGGAAGTTTATAAACATTTTCAGAACATTCATTAATTTCACAGAATTGCAAATCTCTAATCTCCTTCAAATTAGGTTACCCTAATTTCAAATGCACTCGTTGCAGCGCTCGAACCACATCATGTGCACCCCGTGGAATTTCTCCAAATTTAACGAGCCCAGGAACTTTGTCACAAACTGCATAATCTTCAAAAACCACAATTATAAATGCGTCGCTTAAAAGAAACTCAAAACTTCTGAAATTCATCTCGTATATAAGTTAGTGTGTATGCGTTTATACATATGCATGTATATTTACGCACGTATATACACAATGTGTGTGTACGCGCGCGCGCGAGTGTCTATGCGTAATAATCCATATTGCAATATTGTCCTTATCTTCAAATTTTCACCTAGTTTTGCTTACGTACACCTGACAGAATATATTTAATTCAAACACACCTGCCATATTAATATGATGTCGATGCTACCAATTAGCGTTTCTGAATAAAAGTCTTATTCATTCACAGAATAATCTTCATATCTTTCATAAAATATAAAATGTCAACTACAAATACTCATATATATATATATATATATA
>NC_068991.1:58145966-58147352 GCF_001194135.2 Octopus bimaculoides
CGTGCGTGCATTCATAGGCAGACATACGAGGTGTCTGAAAATTTCCTAGTTTGGCGGGTATCACAAAACGCCTTCTACTTCTTCTGCAGGGTTTTAAAAAAATGAAGGACCGCCGCAATAAATCTATGAATCTTTGAGAGGAATATGTTGAATAAAAATGTTAATTAACCGTTCCTCCTGTATTTTCTTTTACCCAAAGCCAGGAAATTCTCAATACCCCACGTGTATATATGTGTGTGTTTGTGTGTGTGTGCGTGCGTGTGTGTGTGCGCGCGCGCGCGGGCGGGCGTGTGCATGACTGCGTGTAGCTACTGAGAGAGTGTGGATTGAAAAGAGACTGATATTTAAAAGGCGATTGAGTCACCAAACATTCTATCTTTTCGGAAGAGAAATTTAGAAGGAAAGTAAACATGCGAGAAAAGCAAAGACTTCAAATGAAGTCTAAGTGTAAATCTGAATGAAAACCGAAAGAAAGAAAAAAAAAATAAATAAACCACAAAATTAGAAAATATGAAGAAGAAAATAAAAAAAGAACGTAATAAGAAGGAAAGAGATATTGACATAAAAAGAATTATGAATGAAGCGAAAGATATATAGTATGAGATAGATAAACGGAAGTGAGTTAAATAAATAATGAAAAAGGAGACAAAGAAATAAATGGAGAATTTACAACTATTTACGTATGCATTAAAATAATTAGAATGCTTTTCAAAAGATGTCAAAATGGTGGCCTTATTTTGGCAATGAACATATTACTTTAAAGCCACGTGATCTGATAAAATTAGCAGAACTGAAGAATACATATTCTTGGTGGTCTTTTAAAACAGTGTTTTGTATGCGTGAAATGATAAGAAATGTAACGTGGAATTGTGAACGAAACCGGATTTAAATAGTTCAGTCCTAATTTATATTTGTACAATATGTATTTTCTGAAACTTTTTTATTTTTTGCTTTTTGATGTTGGCTGATTTATATTATTATATATATTTTTTTTTGCTTGTTGTTATTTACTTTCAATTTGGTTGGTGTTTTTTGTCCTTTTATTTTTTTTTTCTTCTTTTGTTGCAAAAATATTCATTGCAATTCAGGAAGAATATGTATGCGCATGAGTGTGTGTGTGTGTGTATTTTTATAGCCATATATGTGTAGTGTGTGTGCGTGTAAGTATATATATACATATGTATAGGTATACACACAGACATACACACACAAACACACACAAATGCACACATGTATATACTTCCATACATATATATATACATATATATATATATATGTGTGTGTATATATATATGTGTATAAATATGTATGTATATCCGCTAATATATATACATATCTGTGTGTGTATATATATCTATATCTATATCTATCTATCTATATATATAT
>NC_068991.1:58147534-58148250 GCF_001194135.2 Octopus bimaculoides
ATATACATATATATCAACTTGCATGTATGTATGAACATACTGTTATATATGATTATAGATATGTGTAGAACTGTGGTGCATGTTAGTCTCTGTGAATATTCATACACACACACATATATATATATTTATAAACACACAAATATATACACACACACACAAATACAACCGCATAAAATAAAACATATTTATGTGCGTGAGCGGTTAAATGTATAGTTGCGTTTCAACGTATGTATATAAAATGTCTTTAATTTACATGTAATATATTCTTCTGGTCTTTACAGATAACTCACACTCTGGGAGATGTTTAAACCATTGAAACGGTTGTTCAGTGAATTAAGTGGAAGAGGAAAGGAATGTATGCTGCTGGTTTTTCTCTTAGAAAATAACATGAAAGAAACGAAAGAGTAAGGAAACGTACAAAAGAAAAAAAAAACCAAAGCCATAAGTGAAAGAAGCATAATAATAAAGATGTAGAGCGAAGAAAGGAGAGAAGAAAGGAGTGATGTCACGATTTTTGAAAAAATCGGAACATAAAATTCTGAGAGAGATTGGGGAATAATGAAGAATATGAACGAAGAATCTAAATGAAAGATTAAAATAATAAATACATCCTTCTATACATTCTTCCCATCCTACACTCCTTTCCTTTGTCGATCGCAGTCTGCTTGTACGTGTACTTATATATACATAAATTTTACATATGTATATATATATAC
>NC_068991.1:58149105-58150369 GCF_001194135.2 Octopus bimaculoides
TGTGTGTGTGTGTGTGTGTGTGTGTGTGTGTGTGTGTGTAATATACGTATGTATTTGTGTGTGAGTGAGTGTGGGTGTGAGTGAGTGTGGGTGTGAGTGGGTGCGTGTTTGCTTCTGCGTTTATCTCTGTGTGTATACGTTAATATATCCCTGTATACTTGCGATTGTGCCTTGCGTATGTACGTTTGTGTGCATTTGAACGTGTCAATCTTTTCCGTTGTACCAGAACAAGTATCTCCACAAATTTGGTTACTAATGCAGTACAGCAAGAAAGAAGCCACTTCTTCGACCATCCAACATCAAGCGGAGAAATGATCGGACCAATAAGATGGTGGAGAGGCCACTAGCATCTTAGGACACGGTCATATTCTCTCATGAGTCCAGATTTGCTATCTTTCTTGACTGTGGTCGAGTGTGGTATCTGGAAATTCTGTGCTCAAGAATTTGATGTGAAAATATTGCAGTCGACAATGAAATATGTCAGGTTCTCTGATCGTCTGAGGAGCAATATAGAGCAATGGTTGATCAGAGTTGGTGTAGTGTGGAGGGAACATAAACTCAGATAAAGGGAGAAAACCTAAACTCAGATAAATATGTGTCCATATTGAAGAAAGGATTCCTTCCAATCTTCGCCAGTGCTGAAATGATTAAAGAAGACTCTTTATTTATGGAAGATGGGGCTCCTTGTCACTCGGCGAAAATTACCCAAGATTTGTTGGATGAAAATGACATTAAAAAGCTTCCATGACCAAGCCAGTCACCACATATGAACCCTATTGAACACCTCTGCAACATAATGGATAGGACACTTCATAAAAGAACAAGAAAGCCTCTCCGAAGCCAGATTTTTTGAGATTACTGTATGAAACTTGGCAAGAAATTCCGCAAGAGAATATTCGCCATCTCATCCTAATAGCGTCCTTGCACTGGACCTTAATAGGGTCCAATGCAAAGGCCGTTTGTACTAAATATTAAATATTTACATTATAACGATTACTAAATAATCTGAACGTATAATTTGAGATTTAAATAAATTTTAATTATTATAATGATGTTCATTTAATTGTCATATGTGTGAATACACACACACACACACACACACACGTATGTATGTATGTATGTATGTATGTATGCATGCATATATGTATGTATACGTATGTATATATGTGTGTGTATATACATGAATATGTATATATTTTATATCATATTTTACTGAAGGTTAGTTACATACGTACATACGTAAATATATATATATAGATATATA
>NC_068991.1:58150647-58153166 GCF_001194135.2 Octopus bimaculoides
TATATATATATATATATATATATATATATATATATATGTATGTATGTATGTATATGCGTACGTACATAAATAGCAGCATAACAAACAGGTTCCTATAGACTTAATCTATTGTCTACATTGCAATAATTATTTGAAATATTCTGTAAACATATTTGCACACAGCACATACACTAATACATATACACACGAACACACAAAATACACGCGCATACACACTCACGCACACGTTTCTTAACGCTTATTTTCTAAATATGAGTGTATTTACGCGCGTATGTATTTTTAACGTTGTCCTCCAAGCAGATAACGATTCTCCATGTTTTCATTTACTTACATATCTGTTTCAAAATTGCAAATCATTTCCTTGTTTTTAACAACATACAATTTTTTTCTAAAAGCATATATATATATATAAGTATGGATATGCACATATATGAATACGCACATACACGTGTATATTGAAACTTATGCCATATTCCATTGAAATTTTCCTTTTGTTAAATAGGTAGCACTTCGGTTATTTCCCCCTTAAAACACGACAGATATGACAAAGACTTCAATGTCAAAATATTCATCACACAATAGTCTCTACATACACGCCTAAGGTTAACGAATATTTCATTTAGCTGCCTCTACTAGGAAACCTCAACCACACGATGGTAAATTCCGTGGGCAAGGTATAGAACAAAGGAAATATAATTTCGCCTTTAGATTAATTAATTTAGAAGACACGAAACACATTACTTAAAGCCATCATTCCATATAATATAACGTGTGTATATGTATGTTTGAGTGGTTGTGTGTGCGCATGTGTATTTAAGTGTGCATGTTGTCTGTGAATGTGTAATTATGTATATCTGTATATATGGATATATTTATATATGTGTGTTCGTGTGTGTCTGTCTGTCTGTGTGTATTTGTTATATATACAGGCACACGCATGCCAATGCGTCAATGGATGTAAATTCCTTCTATTCGGATATTGTTTTGCGTGCATATATATATATATATATATACATACATGCATATATCTATATGATATCTATATCTATCTATATATATGAGTTTATGCGTGTGTGTATGTGTGTGTGTGTGCGTGTGTGTGTGTGTGTGTGTGTGTGTGTGTGTGTGTGTGTGTGTTTGTGTGTGTACATGTTCGGGATTAGTTGTCGTTTTTTTTTTGTTATATCTGCTTGAATACATATTCTTCGTATTTGTAATGTAAATATAATCCAATGCAAATTGTTTCGAAGCTCGTTCTTATATTATCATTTATATCAACTGGCAGAATAGTTAGCACACTGGACGAAAGTCTTGCCAGTATTTCGCCCGTCGCTATGTTCTAAGTTCAAATTCCGCCGAGGTCGACTTTGCCTTTCTTCCTTTCGGAGACGATAATTTAAACACCAATGAAATACTGAGGTCGATTAAAAAGCCCAGTACCCACCCTATAATTCTGAGGCCGTGTGCCTCCAGTAGACAGGATTATTTATATTAATTTAATTCTCTCGATGATTTGTTCATCGCGTATGCGCATGATAAAAAACCGACACCTACGTATGAAAAGAATTCGAAGTATCTATTATTCCTACAAAAATATTGTCATAGAAACAATGGTTTCTACTTAAGTCAAATGACCAGTAATCTTGATGAATGGATGTCATTCGTTACCATCAATCGCTGTATTTGACTGGAAATTTAGTTTATCGAATATGAGGGATATCAACAAAGTTAAATCCAAAGATATTTGAACTTGAAATATAACCAGTCAGAAGAAGTACTGCAAATCATTTTCGTCATGTTCTAATGATTCTGCCACGAGCTGTATTTGGAAACAGCAACAATAAAAAGAAACTAAGCTCTTGTAATTTATCTTATAGCATTATAAGAGTATCTAAAGTGGTGTGCAATATTATATATATATATATATATATATATATATATATACACGCATAAATATATACAGCCGACAAGGTAAGAAATAATTAAAATTCAGTTGAAAGGGTTACTTAGGTTTAGGCACCAAGTCTGTCCAGTTTTGTCCGCACACCTCGAAGGTAGGTGAATGAAAAGCAAATAAATAACCAGGATGTTTCGGTATCAGTGCCTTACGTCCGTTTCAAGGGACTCAATTTAATCAATCAATGCAAACATTACATCAGTTTGAAATTAACCGAACCCTCTCTTCGGATGCGTACGACCATATAGATTTACAACATACAGGATACTTCATTATAGTTTTTTAGCAAACTTTTCATCAGTACTAGAGACTAAAGTACATTGCTTCTTTTTCCTTCAGCCTGACAAAAAGCAATGACGCATATGCGGGCTTCTTTCGGCTTCTGCGTAACAAAACAATTCAAGTGTATTCAGTTGCCCCCGGGCTATGGATGAAGACAATTTACCAACGTTCCATGCAGTGCAACAGAACACGGAAGCATGTGGTTGCCAAGCAAATTTCTTAGCGCACAACCATACCTTCTTGTACATGTTATACATACATACATACATATATACATACA
>NC_068991.1:58154206-58157737 GCF_001194135.2 Octopus bimaculoides
TACATATATATATATATACATATATATATATATACACATATATATATATAGATAGACATACGTATGCATGAATATGTAAAGATATGTATATAAATAAATATATATATATATATATATATGTGTGTGTGTGTGTGTGTGTGTGTGTGTGTCTGTGTTATATCTAAGTATTTTACATATTTGTACACGTATGATTATGTTTGTATATTTTGTATGGGTCGCCATATATGCATATATATGTATATAGGTCTATATGACACACACACTCTCTCTCTCTCTCACACTCTTTCTCTATCGCTCTCACACTCTCTCTCTCTCTCTCTCACACACTCTTTCTCTATCGCTCTCACACTCTCTCTCTCTCTCTATATATATATATATATATGTATATATATATTATATCTATAATATAAATTGAACATGGGCGTCCGTTGTATTCTTCCTTGTCTCGAGGTTCACGGCCAAACGGCTGGGTGGATTCGCGTCAAAAATGGCACACGTGTGGGGACAGGAGCATAGATTGGAACGCGCTTTAGATTTCTTCTTAGCCCCATAGTTACGGACAAAATAGATTAAAACAACCTGCGTGCACGCGTGTATGTGAGTGTGGGTCACTGAAGCCATTCATACATACATACATACATACCTACTCTCTCTCTCTCTCTCTTTCTCTCTCTCTCTCTCTCTCTCCATTTTTCTCTCTAAATCACTCACACATTCACTCACTACAAAAACTGAATAAAAAATTTCAGTTATCTCTCTCTTTTTCTTTCTTTCTCTCTCTCTCTCTCTCTCTCTCTCTCTCATATACACACACACCATCAACATTACTCTCCCTGTCTCTCACACCCCATCAAATATACATACACACACAGACAGATACGCACGCACATTAATTCTTCCGTCACACACCAACTTCAAAAGAAGTTCAGTCATAAAACTGTCCATGTCTCTTTAAATATGACGCCCACTTCAAAAGATCCCCTTTCCCCAAAGCACATATTAAAAAAATATTTTCACTTGTCCGGCCATTGATCGAGAGATAAAACACAACCCACTTCCTGCTGACTGCAAAACTCTCGCCAAATTAGCTGCAAAAAACACACGCACACATAAACACAGACACACACGACCATTTCATATGTCTTTCACTTTCTCTATGATTATACACACGTCCAATACAATAGCTTTCACATACATCTTCGTCTTCAACAGGTGTGTATCTATTCTATAATATAAATTGTTTCTCTATAAGCGTATAACAATTACTTATTCCATACTTTTTCACTTAGCTTTTATCTGCACTTTTCTTAACTTGAATACGTCTGCTATTAATTCTTACATACAATTTCCCCGTTAATTCTTACAGCTTCATTTTCTGTTAAAGCAATTCTTAACTTCAACGTCTTGATGCCCCTTCTATTTTTTCCTAGCCCCCATACTTTACCGAGAACAGCGATTAAAACTTTTCTAATGCAATTCCCCTTTCTTCGGCCATTAACACAACCAGTTATTGACACAAATTACAGTTTCTCATTCAAACTACATACTATGCAGAATTGTCGGGTTAATACAGATTTGGCTGCTATGGAAAGTTCCGAAGAGAGAGAGGAATTACATGCTTGAAAGATCCAAGGAGGATGAGGGGGAAAATTACTCCCTGGAAAGTTCCAAGGATGGGAAGAAGGGAGGAATTATTCCCTGGAAAGTTCCGATGAGAGGGAAATTATTTCCTGGAAAGTTCCGAGGAGGGGGAGGAATTACTTCCTAAAAAGTTCCGAGGGAGGGGACACATTACTTCCTGGAAAGTACCGAAGAGGAGGGATTATTTCCTGGAAAGTTCCACGGAATGGGAGGGGATGACAAATTACTTCCTTGACAATTCCAAGGAAGGGGAGGAGGGGAGGAATTACTTCCTGGAAAGTTCGGAGGACATGCTGGAAAGATCCGAGGACGCGCAACTTCCTGGAAATATCCGAGGATAGAAATCCCTGAAAAGTTCCGAGGGATATCTGCTTCATGGAAACTTCCGTGGATGGGACTTTCTGCAAAGTTCCGAGGTCTTTCTGGAAAGTTACGAGGAGGGTAGTTCCTGGAAATCCCGAGGATGAGCACCTTCCTGGAAAGTTCCGAGGTCCTTCTGGAAAATATCGATGATCAGCTACCTCTTCGAAAGTTCCGAGGAGGGGCGAATTACTTCCTGGAAAGACGCATGTTTCAGTCATGGAATACGGCCATATTGGGGCACTGAATTAAAGGGCTTTATTCTAACAAATGAATCACATTATCTATGTTTGAAGCCAAAACCGCATCGTTAAAGGAAAGTAAACAGAACGATATCGATTTTTAAGTCGTCTGGGTGGAGAAACACAAGCACAAAGATACACACACGCGCGCGCTCACACACATACACACATGTATGTATGTATTTATGTATGTATATATGTATGTATCTATGTACCTATGTACCTATGTATTATGTATATGTAAGACAGACTTCTTTCAGTTACCGTTTACTATAGCAATTTACAAGCTTTTGTGTCGGCTGCTGGCTATAGCAGAAAACAGATATGGAAGGTACCATACTGTGATATTGAACCAGATGCCACGTTGTTACGAAGCAAACGTCTCACTGCTCAGTGACGTCATCACCAATATGACGTCAGGAAAATATACAGGCGAAGTTTATTAGCAACTATTTGGTTCTGGGTTCAGTCCCACTGTCTGGCAACTTGAACAAGTGCCTTTTACTATAGCTTATCGCCAACCAAAGCTTTGTGGGTGGATTTTGTAGAGGGAAACTGAAAGAAGCTTCTCTCATATATCTATACATACATATATATGTGTGTGTGTGTGTGTGTGTGTGTGTGTGTGTGTGTGTGTGTGTAACTGCATGCGTGAAAGAAGCCCGTAGCATATGTGTGTGCATCTGTGTGCAAATGTACGCGTGAAAGAAGCCCGTAGTACATATTGTGTGTAACTATGCATGAAAGAAGCCCATAGTATATGTTTGTGTGTATGTGTGTGTGTGTGGGTATGTATGTTCTTTTTGCGTTTGTTTGTCTCCCACAATCACTTGACAACCGACGTTGATGTGTTTGCGTCGCCGCACATTAGCGGTTCGGCAGAACAGACCGATAGAATAAGTGCTACATGTTAAAACAAAATACCGGGGTTAAATCCTTCGATTTAAAACTCATCCGGAATGTGCCCCAGCATGGTTGTTATCCAATGACTGCTACAAGGAACATAAAACGTAAACGGAAGGACAAATTTACTAATCTAGGCCTTCGTCAGGGTACTCTCAGTAAAATGCAACATGGTTGCGGAAAGAGCTACATCAATAATGAATCTGATCATCTAAAGCCGACTACAAAGCTTTCACATCAGCATCAACGACAACAACAATGCGAACATATTGCCATGCATTTGGCTATGTGGCATTCTCCCATCATGTCCGAGCTTATAAGTAAACATGAAGTAAACTCGAACCAACTATGATCAGTGATGTCTGAGGATAACGGATGTTCCACG
>NC_068991.1:58158547-58159104 GCF_001194135.2 Octopus bimaculoides
ATATACATATATGTACATATATGAATATATACATACATACATATATCTATCTATATATATTGCATACATAGCCGCTTACGCACAGGAACACGTAAATGCACTCGCAAAACTTACGTCAATATATGTGTTGCCAGGTATGTATGTATGTATGTATAGACAGCCCATAAATATATAGAGAGTGTGTATAGTGTATATATATGTGTTTAACTTGTTTTCTTTTATTTTTGGCTTTCCATTTACACAACGTTTGCCCAATCTATTTGTATGTCTCCACAATCTATGTTTCTGTTTGCCTCACCCTCTTCTTTCTCTCTCGCTCTCCCTTACTCTATCTATGCCAGTCTATATATGTGATCGTGTGTGTGTTTGTGTGCGAGTATGTATATATATATATATATATATGTGTGTGTGTGTGTGTGTGTGTGTGTGTGTGTGTGTTCGTCTCTATTTTATACAACAAAGAGAAATTTATGAAGCATTATGAAATTGGTACTATGGTGATGAAAATGTAATTATACGAGTGTACGTGATTGTATACATGCATGTGTATATGTGTA
>NC_068991.1:58159345-58162113 GCF_001194135.2 Octopus bimaculoides
TATATATATATATATATATATATATATATATATATATATATTGTGTCAGTATTGTTGTCCATATGTTTCATCTAGTTTAGAATTTAGAAAAACACTCCTGACTGCTAAGTCGTGTTGTGTGTGGCTGTAAATGTTTTGAATTTGAGGTGAAATTGGCTGCTGTTTTATGCTGGACAACGTGAAGACGTCTTCTGTGTACATCTCACGTATCATAAGAAACGTTTACTGCGATTATGTAAGAAATGTGTAATTTTCAATCAAATCATGTTACTCGTATGTTGATAGTGAAGACCCCCTTCGGTCATGAACGACAATGGGATTGCGCCTAGAGAATTCCCCTACTATACACAAGTCCGGGCAAACTTGTTTATGGAAGACTAGCAGTCGCCCATACACGCCTGCCTCCACTCTTCACGTCACCAATGTAATCCGTGAGAAAGCAAAGGCCGATACAGCTTACCATTAGTGACGTTGCAACTCATTTCTACAGCTGAGTGAACTGGAGCAACGTGAAATAAAGTATCTTGCTCAAAATCGCAACACAGCTCGGTTCGGAAATCCAACTCACGACTTCATGATTGTGAGTCCGACGGTCTAGCGACTGAGCAATGCACCTTCACTCGGACAGTAGACTGACCACATATAGCAGCAATGTGTTTATTATTTACATTATTTACAATTGACGGATATTTGTCCTCGTTTGTTGTTAGCACAACGTTTCGGCTGATATACCCTCCAGCCTTCATCAGGTGTCTTGGGGAAATTTCGAACCTGGGTTTTCATTCCTAAGGTATTTTTTTCGATATTATTATTATTATTATTCAGGTCACTGCCTGGAATCGAACTCGGAATCTTGGGGTTAGTAGCCCGCGCTCTTAACCACTATGTCATATGCCCGTGGACATATGGCGTAAGGTGTTTGTATTTATCTCTAAGAGATACGCCTGATTGTGTCATAATGTACAATTTCTTGCAGAAACATACGTGACAACTGTGCACTACGACTCGTATGTGAGATGCACTATCAAATCTTTTTCAGGTTATACAAGTTCCGTCATTCCCGTCTTTCAGTTAATGAGCTCAAAAGAAATTATATCGAATAAATGCACTGAGGAACATGAAAAACATCACACCTTTGTCCTTATTTCTATGTTGAGCTAGGGATCTTGAAATGGGCAAGATTAAGTATAAGAAATTTACATAAATATCGACATATACTATTAACACCAGCTTAAATGTGTATCACCGTATACTAGATTGCAGACTACAATAAACATAGAACAAAAAATCAATTTCATTTCGTAAAACAAATACATTTTTCTATTGATTTCTTTGTTTTAAATTCAGATACGTCTCAGCGGAATTTTTTCCAAAATATGAAAAAAGAAAAATAATATAGCTACATTTCTGCATGAAAATATTTTTCAGGCACAAAAGATACTGGTGATCGTCACCTACTATTGAAATGGAAAGACTTTTCTGTTGGTATTTTGTCATAGTATTAATGCTCAATGCAGGTTGTTATTTGCTAGACAAAATTTATTGTCTAGCCAATCGAGGTGTTTAATGTCAGAGATCTCTGCTTCTTCATAGGTGACCATTCAATTATTCTTTTATTCTTTCACTTGTTTCAGTCATTTGACTGTGGCCATGCTGAAGCACCGCCTTTAGTCGAGCCTATATTTTATACCAAGACAAAACAATGTATATGATAACACTTCCAATCAATTAAGATCAGAAGCCATGAGAGCCACTGCCTAGTACTGCATCCGAGCAATTATTATTATTATTATTATTATTATTATTATTATTATTATTATCATTATTATTATTAAAGTTCTTAATCACAATAGCAAATCATTAAAGAATTCCAATAGTGCCTTCTTTTGTGACTCAAAGAGACAATACTCTCCTTAGAATTCGAGCTGTACCCAACAATGCTGGATCACTTCGAGCCTGACAGCAGCTCCAAAATTCTTAATATTTTTTTTTCAAAGCTGTTGGAAACTTCCCCTAATGCTGCAGTTACCACTAGTATCACCATTACTTTCCCTGTTTCCCATAACTTTCTTATCTTGTTTCCTTAAATGTCTCCCTCGAATCGCCTGGTATTGCAACATATATTATCTTTGATTCTTTTTCATCTTTATGGATGAGCAAGATATCTGGCCGTCCCGCCTCTACGATTTGATTGGACTGTATGTTAAAATCCCAGAGTATTTTGTAATGTTAGTTTTCTATTACTCCCTCTGGTTTGTGTTCATACCAGTGTTCGTCTCTCTCGATGTTTGCTTAGGGAGATATGTGCCCACATTGAAAATTAAATCCAGGAATGGCGATATAACCAGATACATTGATACATATGGGTGTTTCCACTAGACTTTTGAAATACACTTACCATGTATGTATGTATGTATGTATATATGTATGTATGTATGTATGCATGTATGTATGCATGTATGTATGCATGTATGTATGCATCTATCTACCTATCAATCCATCCATCTATCCATTTATTCATCCATTTATCTATCTATATATCTCTGTACATATATATCCACCTACCTACCTACCTACATACATACATACATACATACATACCTACCTTCCTACTTACCTACTTACCTACCTACCTATAGACATACATACATTCATACACACATATATACATACATAAATACATTCATACGTACATGCATATATACATACATGCATATATACATACTTACATTTTTACATGTATGCTTATATAAATACAGACAGATTGT
>NC_068991.1:58162242-58162871 GCF_001194135.2 Octopus bimaculoides
TATACATATGGATATATACATATATATAGATGTATATAGAAATGGTCTTGGAATATTTGTGTGCCACTATGTCTCTTTTCTTTCCTTTGTTTCTCTTATTTCCTTTCTCTCTCTTTCTCTAGTTGTCTGTCTTTCTCTGTTACCTTACTTCCACTATAATTGTGATCCTTGACGGCTTAAGGCGGTATCATTCATTTACGTGTTGCTACGACCGGACCGGTCACGATTTTCTGAACTCCTCGCTCTACCTACACCCCTTGTCTATAGTCCTTTAGAACAATTTTTCATTTCTCCTTCGCGTTAACCATTTTTAACCTGTCATGCAGCCCTAAGGCTTTTTTGTTCTGTATATGTATCATTATCATTTTAAATGTCTTCTTGTGGCCCTAACCCTTTATTCTCTTTATTGTCTTGTCCCTTGTCCGTCTACTAACGGCCTCGTCTCGTTTTGTCATGTGTTGCCGGTGCCTCCAAAATGGAAGCAATATTATTGATAATGGCCGAAATTGCGGTCGACCCACTGGTCGATAGCTGAAGAGGAGTTTGTGACGTTCTGTGTTTTCCGTTCGTCTGTATATATGTTCGTGTATTTATTTACTATATGTTTTCTTCAATATATATATATATAT
>NC_068991.1:58163593-58174058 GCF_001194135.2 Octopus bimaculoides
TGTGTGTGTGTGTGTGTGTGTGTGTGTGTGTGTGTGTGTTAATGTGTGTAGGCGTGGCTGTGTGGTAAGAAGCTGACTTGCCACTGCGTGGTACCTTCGGCAAGTGTCTTCTACCATCACTTGACAACCGATGTTTGTGTGTTTATGCCCACTTATCTTAGTGGATCGCCAAAAGAGAACAATACAATAAGTACTAGGCTTACAAGGGATAACTCCTGGGACGATTTGTTCGACTAAATGCCGTTAAGTTTGGGATCCAGCATGGCTGCAATTAAATGCCTGAAGCAAATACTAGAATAAATGAATATCTCCCACCCTTTTCCTATTCTTCTCTTCCTTTCACCGTTCCCTCTCTCTTTCTCTCTCTCATCTCCCTCCTTGACTCTCTCGTCTCTGACACGTGATGAAAGGGGATCTCTCTCTTTCTGCCCACTGCCTTCCTAACGTTAAGACGTGTTGTTTTTTTTTTCGTCTCTTCTCCACATCTACCTAGCGTTCATAATAATTTTTCTATCGTCTTGGCTCAACAGCCCGCACCGTTTGTTTTTACTGACTTGTTCTCACCGTCCTGATCTTGTTAACACTTTCACCCACCGCAAAATTTCCAGATTTTATTTAATTTGCTTTGCGGGAAGGACTGTTCCAACGAAGTCGTGTATTGTCCTTGCCTTCGAAACGCGGAATAGATGGACCAGGGACAACTGACGAAGGGGTATACTCTTTATGTTGCATGTCGCGTTTCTCTGTTTGTTTTTTATCGTTGTTCGAAAAAAGTTCGTTTTCTGTTTTCTTTTTTATGTTTTCGTTTCTCATTGTGTTTAACGTTTTTTGTTTTGTTTTTGATGTCCTGTACCCATATATACATGTATGTACATGCATATGTACGTATGCATATATAAGTATGGATATATGCATATATTTACATATTATTTATATTATATATATATATATATATATATATATATATATATATATATATATATATATATATATATATATATATATATATATATATACACACACACAGACAGGCAGATAGACAGACAGATAAGTAGATGGGCAGACAGGTTGACAGATTGAAAAGGAGATTAAAAATTGACATACAAATAACAATACATATGATTCGATTGGTGAATATGTTTCTTCGGGTGGATGGATGGATGGATGGATAACTAGAGAGAGGGATGGAGGGCAGGTGGGCGAGAGGGGTGGTTGCTTGGTTGGTTAGCTACAGAGAAATATCTTGTTAAGGAGACAGTGTGTTAAATAGAGAAAGCATATTTAATAAAGTAAAATTGTGTGAGAATAAATTAATGAGAGAAAGCGAAACAGACACTGAAAGATAACGTGAAAGTGAGAGTAAATAGAGTGTGTATGTGTGCGTGTGTGAGAGAGAGGGAGAGAAAGAGAAAGAGGTTGAGAGAAAAAGAGAAAGGGGATGGTAAGGGAGTCGAAAGGGTAGAGTGCTTGAACAAGGGAATGATTGAAAGGAATGTGATCCTAATGAGCTGATATTAATTATATTGTGTATCCCTCTGAATAAATGTCGAGCCTGTAGTTTGCTGTAAGGAAGGAATACACCAGAGCGGTGTTACATTATTCATGGGACAGCGGGAAATTGCAACGTCACTTTAGAGACATCAGATCTTTGCTAATTAAAAGGAGATAAATGACTTTCGATAGTTTAATAAAAATAGTCAGTGTGTATGTGCGTGTTTGTACAAGGGGTTTTTGTTTGTGCATGTGAGAGCGTGCGTGCATGTGTGAATGCATAATTTGTGCGTGTGTGTTTGTATAATTTGTATGTGTGTGCATGTGTCTGACAACAAGAGTGATAGGAGAAAGAGAGAGAGAGGGGGGAGCGAGAGGTTGAGAGAGAAAGCAGACAACCTAACTGATGAAATGTAAGAGAAATACGGAAACTGGAAGAAGATAATGAGCGAAAGATTGAATAAAAAGCCTTTTCATTGGAGAGTAAAGGCAGGTTGATGGGGGGGGGGTGTATGTATGTGTGCATATTCTAGGGTGTTGGTGTTCACGTGCTGCATTCGTGTATGCAGACACACAAACACGAACGAACACACATACGTGTAAAAGCACAAACAAGCGGACATACGAACGCATACACAGACATGCATATTGTTTTTACGTTCCTGTGCGAATGTATGCGTGTCTGTAGGTGTGTGTGGGTATGTAGATGTGTGTGTGTGTGTGTGTGTATGTGTGTGTGTGTGTGTGTGTGTTTGTGTGCTTATGTGGTGCGTTGGTGCTGCGCCTGTCTACAAGTAATATTAAATTTCAGAAAATAAAAATCGTTATAATTGAATGGAGACATCATGTAGTTGATGATGATGATGATGACAGTGAAGAAGATGGTGATGATGTTGATTATGATGATGGTGATGAAGATGATGATGACGATGAAGATGATGATGATGATGATGATTTTCATCACCATCATTATCTTCATCATCATCATCATCTTCACCGTCGTCGTCATCGTCGTCGTCGTCGTCGTCATCATCATCATCATCATCATCATCGACATCATTGTCATCATCCTTATTACAATCACCATGACAATAAGTATTATCAACAGCAGTGGCAGTATAACGAACACAACGACGATGGGAACTACGATATTAATTATTGTGATTAATGTCGGCAATGATGGAAGTGGTGATGATGACGACGATGATGATGATGATGATGATGATGATGACGGTAACGATGATACTGTTGATGATGATGATGATGATTATGATGATGATGTAAAATAATTATTGAGTTTGTATTTGCGCAACTAAAGAAGCCATGTAATGTATTATCTATAACACAATGGGATTAATCCCGCGAGATTTATTCTTCGATATGCAATCAAATACTTATGTGTGTGTGTGTGTGTATGCGCGCGCATGTTTGTGCGTCTGTGTGTGTATGTGTGAGTGCGTGAGTTTCTGTGTGTGTATGTGTATGGCTGAGGATGCTCGTTTGTATGTATTTATGTATGTATGTATATATATATATGTATATATATATATATATATATATATATATATATATATATATATATATATACAGAGAGAGAGAGAAATAGAGAGAGAAATAGAGAGAGAAATAGAGAGAGACAGACAGACAGACAGAGACACAGAGAGAGAGGCACACAAACAGACAGAAGAGAGACAGACAGACAAAAGACAGAGTTTCAAATCGAACGATAGATAGATAGATAGATAGATAGATAGATAGATAGATAGATAGATAGATAGATAGATAGATGGATAGATAGATAGATAAATAGATAGATAGATAGATAGATAGATAGAGATGAGCTATATGAACCGATAGACAACTAATGCTATTTCTACTAACATACGTTTCGGAAAATTCCAGGAGAATGATATCTATCTTTGATACCCTGTATTAATATTTCAAAACTGCTCCACTGTACTCCTGTATGCGAATGAGAATCAATGAATCCAAAACATATCCGTATCTTATACTTTGGATCAAAGTTTCGGTAATATTCACCCCGAATGAAGTTTTCCTTTTATCTCCAGTATCTACTTCTTCCAGTCACTGGATTGCAGCCTTGAAGGATTGTAGTCGAACATGTAACCACTATTACGCTTTAACACCAGTACTTATTTTTAAGTCTGGTTTTTATTCTGTCGACTACTTTTGCCAAACAGCAACGTTACGGAAACGTAAAGAAACCAACAAGAGTTGTCAAGTGTTTGGAGTACAATCAGACACGCAAAGACAAACAAAGAGTCAGACACACACACACCTATATATGCACACGCGTAGTGGCCAAGTGTCTCGGGTGTTGCAATCACGATCGCGAGATTGTGGGTTGTGATTCTCTAACCGAGCAGGGCGTTAATTTCCTGAGCAAAGCACTTCCTTTCACGCTGTTCTGCGATCATTTCGGCACCTGATGTTTGCTACATTGTGCACCTACTCAGTTAACATCCCAACGTCGATCTGATGGAGGAACAGAGCTAATGAGTAGCACAGACGCTTGATTACTCTAAATGAATCTCTTTTGCAGGTGGTGCATTTCCCTGCTCAGGCTGTCCACCTGTTGCCAGCGCCCTCTGGAAGGTGCGCTTGGCATGCCATGCTTGCTGATACGCAAACACGCGCTGTAGTTGCGGCCCTTTACAGATTTTCTTGGGTAGAAATCCGATGTAGTCTCTGTTTGTACAACACGCCTTTCTGTAGCTCATTTCTTTGACAGAGTTGCAATCTGAATAAAAAAAACGACCAGGATTATGCGGGAATATCTGGCATTCATTGCCTTCCCCTATTCAAGCAATGTGGTCGGTTCTACTTTAAAAATATATAAAGACCCAGTGGTGAATAAAAGCAGTAGAAATTCTTGGTGTCGACGCGGATGAACAGATTAGTCAGTTTCGGAAGACTTCCGGGCCCACTACTACCAAAGAAAGGTTCTAGAAATGGCTCGTCTGACAGCGCTTCATGGGAGCATTGCTGGTTCGAGATAAATTCTTGGCGAGATAAACACAACCATGCAAGTGTACTGGATGTGCGAAGGGCGGTTAAAACGTTGTGCATGCACTCGTACAGCGCCCGAAGATTGCTTGAGTTGTGGAGTTATGTTTTTTGGATAAAAGCTGTTACCGCGTGTGGAGAAATCTGACTATCGATCGAATCCATCGTAAAGCTGGTCATACCACCACTTTTCACAACGCAGCACGGGCGGTGTTACTCTATGCGATGGCTACAGTGGAAAAGGCTGTGTAGTGGAAGAAACTGGAGAGGTTAAAGAAAGTCAATTTCCCTCTTCGGTCAAGTCCTCATCGAATTTTATAAGTGGGGAGGGAGGTGCTACCACCCAGTGAATTTATGAAAAGATGGATGACTGTGGCTAAAACAGTTTACGGTGAATGAACCTTCTATATGTACGCACCGCTAGAGTGGTTATTATGGTAACCCTGAATCCGTGGTGTTCCGTTATTTCCTTTAGCTGGAGTTTATCCTGCATCATAAGAAAAACTTCATTATTCACGCTATCACGTAATTTGAATAATATCTAGACTTTTATTGCGTATCTCTTGCCTTTTCCTTTTCCATTTCTTTCTCCTCGTCCTTAACGTAAACCGTCCACTAAAATTATTGACTTCCTTGTGATGATGACTCGCTCAGTTATACAACTTTCCATAATAAAAAGAATAATCACCATCATCATTGTCATTATTATTATTGCCTTTGCACGTCTTCTAACGCTGGAGATATACTACGGTGTCAGCTGTTCACTACCAGAGAACTAAGGTAACACCTCTTATTTTTCCAGCACCTTCCAGAGTATTCGAGCAATTCCAAGCAGTGTTGTTTTCTGCAAGTGCTCCACCCTTATTGCATCCCCTATTTGTTCCATGTACTTCTCAAGGTTTTTACTCATTGTTCCCAGAGTTCCGACAAGTATTGGTAATATTACCACCTTTTACATTGACCACAGCTGCTTTATCTTCCAAGCTAACCTGTCATACTGTCATAACTCTTGACTTTTCTTTCTTCCTTATCGCATACCTTGTTGTCAACTGCGCATGCTATATCTATGATCAAGCATAGTTTGCTTTCTTTCTCAAACAAGACTATGTCTGGCTTCCTATTTTCTGTCTCATGGTTGCACTGAGTCATAAAATCTCACAGGATCTTTGCATTATCATTTTCGATAATGCCTTCGGGTTTGTGGTCGTACCATTTTTTCTCTCTGTCAACTCCATATTTGTTGTCCAATGGACAAGCCTTGCTATATTGTCGTGGCGTCTCTTATATTATCATTATTATTATTATTATTATTATTATTATTATTATTATTATTATTATTATTATTATTATTATTTACGCCATCGAAATCTAAGATTGTACTCACTAAACTATGGCTAGAGCAATGTAGACTAAGTAATTCAGAAGCACATGCAGACACTCACAAACATACACAACACACATACGCATACACACCAAAACACTCATAGATATACAGAAACACAAACAAAATAGCAGAAAGACAGACGAACGGACAGACAGACAAGCAGATAGCTAGTCAGGCAGATACGTAGATAGATAGATAGATAGATAGATAGATAGATAGATAGATAGATAGATAGATAGATACATACATACATACATACATACATACATACATGCATACGTACATATAAGGCAAAGATGGACGTTTCGGGTTCATGGATTTTTTTAAAATTTGAATATCTTTAGGATTTCGTTTTCTTTTCTCTCTATAACCCAGCCCCGTCACTATTCCCCAAAAAATTTTTTAAATTGCATTAAGAAATGCCTTAGTGCCTTTAAATAAGGATTACGAAATGAATGCATGTGATAAATGTTGGATAAAACCTGCCCTCAATACAGATACAACGAATATGGTTATAATTATGGATCAGACAATGAAAATCAATACAGCTGTTCTTATCGACATCAGTTGAAGCTTCTCAACGCATTTCGTTGAATTAGAAATTAAATAGCATCTAATGAGATCACTACTTTATCTCTCCTCCACTTAACCCTCACCAACCATATTTAGTTAACTCTGCTAGAACTGGAGTGTTTCTGGGTTTTGGTATATTCCTTGGAAGCAGTATATTGTCAAGAATTTACACAAATGTCCACAAATGTATTTTCTCAACATGGAGATCGTTCTGGTTGAAAGTTGCATAACAAGACGTAAGTAATGCTGAAAAATGTCCCAATATATTGTTCAATTATCATTCGATAGAATTCAATAAAGGATATGGCGTGGCTGTGTGCTAAGAAGTTTGCTTTCTAACCACAAGGTTCCAGGTTCAGTCGCACTGCGTGGCACCTTCGACAAGTGTCTTCTACTATAGCAGCGGTTCAACCAAATCCTTGTCAGTGGATATGGTAGATGGAAACTGAAGGAATCCCCAGTAATATATATGTGTTTGTGTGTGCGTTCGTGTGTGTGTATATGTGTGTGCGTTCGTGTGCGTGTGTATGTGTGTGTATGTGTGTGTCTTTCTGTCTGTGTTTGCCCCACCACCACCACTGCTTGACAACTGGTGTGGGTGTAATTGCGTCACGAAACTTTACCGGTTCGGCAAAAGAGACCGATGAAATAGGTATCAGGCTTTAGAAAGTACTGGGGTCGATGCATTCGACTAAAAAAATAGAAAATGAAAAATTCAAGGTGGTGTCCCAGCATGGCCGCATTCTAATCACTGAAGCAAGTAAAAGATAAAAGATAAACGATATATGAATATTCTCTTAGCCTGTTCTAGTTGCACACGTCGATCTACTAGATATAGCAGTTATATTCCATTCATTTCTTATCAAAATGTCTTGTGTAAAGCCTTTACTGTTTGTTTTCCTGTCCTGCCCAGCTCTTCGAAACGCCGGTGTTAAAACGCGGGTAGCTGATGAAGTAGAATGTTCTCTATGTAGCTTGTGTGTTTTCTCGTCTACGTTTTGTTTGCAATGTCCTGTACCCAGATATGCACCTATACATACAGGTGGATGTCGGTATGCACATACCTGTACGTATATATATATATATGCTTATACTCATTTACTATTTGTTTATATATATATATATATATATATATATATATATATATATATTATACATGCAAATATAAACTGATTGATCTCGAATGTCTGTTTCCATGATATATATGCTCGATCAAATTTTACAGAGGATAATAGAACAGTAAATCAGATTGTATGCATTGAGCTGATGGAATTGTTAGGATATCGGACAAAATATTTAACGGCATTTCAGCCATCTGTTTACGGTATGCGTTCAAATTCCAACAAGGTTAAATTTGCCGTTCATATATTCAAGGTCGATAAAATAAGGTACCAGTTAAGTACTGAATTATATGTTAGAAACTTAATCCCTAGTCTCAGAATTTCAGATTTTCAACTTTGCAACAACCAGGCATCTCGTTTGAAGGCATTGTTGTTATCTCGGTCGTTTATATCCCATGGAAATCGGAAAATCGCTATTATGTGTCCCAGGATTATAGAAAAAAGATGACGATGATTGGAAATAGAAACGAACTGTATCAATTTTCGTTTAACATCGAAGATGTTATGATCATATTGCGTCATACTGCAAGGACAAAATTCTTAAAAACAGAAATAGTTACACACAAAAGGAAAATAAATTAATCCACTTGGCAATAGAATTATGGCCACAGAGTTTCTTTTACTGCCACAGAAAAGCCGAACAGTTTTACCATCATGGCCGAGATGTCACGTGAGATAATTTAGCATGACCAATTATTGTTACTCTATTGAAGATCGATCAAGAGAATAGCAGTGACAACATAATGTTTATTGGAATAACCACAATAATAACAACATCAACAACAACAACAACAGATTAATAATAATAATATTATTAATAATAATAATAATAATAATAATAATAATAATAATAATATTGATAGTGATGATAATAAAAATAATAATAGTGGCCACAAAATGGATAAAACAACAGTAACAACATTAATAATAGAAGATAATAAACATAATAATAATATAATTTATGATGAAGGAGAATGCCGCTCAAAATTAAAATTATCGTGATGATGATGGGGGGGAATGAAGATGATGATGATGATGATAACAGTAGCAATCACAAACACAACAACAACAACGTCATCATCAACAAAAGCAACAACAACAACAACAACGACAGCAACTGCAGTTGCGACATTAAAAAAAAATGTGATATGTTAATGACAGAGAAAGAGAACAAAAACGAGTTAAAAGAAACAGAAAAAAAATACACGAAAACCTCATCAGAATAATAATAAAATACAATTATAAAACAAAAATGATTTTTTTTAAAAAAAGGGCATCAAATACAATACAACAACAACAAAACTGGCAACAACAATACTACTACTACTACTACGAATAATAATAATAATAATAATAATAATAATAATAATAATAATAATAATAATAATAATAATAATAATTAATATTATTATTATTATTATTATTATTATTATTATTATAATTATTATTATTATCATCATCATCATAATAATAATAATAATAATATTAATTATTATTATTATCATAATAATAATAATAATAATAATAATAACAACAACAGCAACAACAACAACAACATCAATGACGACAACAACAATAACAACAACAACGATACATTCTACTTTATGCTTTCTCTTATATTAAGAATTGCATTTTATTATTGTTAATATTGTTATTACTGTCGGGATTATACTTATTGTTGCTTTCATCATCATCATCCTCATCCTCATCAAGATCATCATCATCATTATTATTATTATTATTATTATTATTATTATTATTATTATTATTATTATTATTATTATTATTATTATCATGTCTTTCTGCTGTTGTTATTGTTATCATTATTATTGTTGTTGTTGTTGTTGCTGTTGCTGTTAGTAGTAGTAGTAGTAGTAGTAGTAGTAGTAGTAGTAGTAGTAGTAGTAGTGGTGGTGGCGGTGGTGGTGGTGGTGGTTCGATTGAAAATTTCTTGCTTTTATTAGATTACGTGTTAATGGCGTGAAATTGATTTTGCCAATCTGTCAGTTAGAGAATGTAAATTGGATAATAGCGTGTAATTCTTAGTCATTAATGATAATGATTGAGATCCTACCATTGTCAGCCCTTCGTTTTCTTCTACTCTGACTTCCACTTAATCACTCGCTCATTCTCTTACTCGCACACTCATTCACTCATTCATTCGTTTGCTCGTTCGTTCATTCTCTCATTCGTAGCTTTTGGGTTTTTTTAGTTTCCTATATCCTTCGTCCCATTCCTTTTTCTCTTCAATCCGTCATTCTTTGTTCTTCTTCTTCTTCTTCTTCTTTTTCTTTTTATTTCTCTTTTTCTTCTTCTTTTTCGTTTGTTCTTTTTCTCCTCCTACTCCTCCTTCTCCTTTTTTTCTTCTTCCTCCTCTTCTTTTTCTTCATCTTTTCATGTACTTCTTGTGTTTTTCTTTTCTTTCTTCCCCTCCTCCTACTTGTTTTTTCTTCTTTTTCTTCTTCTTGTGTTCTTTTTTATTTTCTTTCGCTTCCACTTCCTCCTCCTTCTTGTTGTTGTTTTCTTCTTCTTCTTCTTCTTCTTCTTCTTCTTCTTCTTCTTCTTCTTCTTCTTCTTCTTCACTCTCATCATTATCAGCAGCAGCAGCAGCAATGCATTGTTCTTACATTCCCCTCCCCTCCACTCATCTTCCCGTTGTGGTTGTGTATATTAACCATACGTACACGCACATACACATACACGCACAATCACATACACAGAAGCACATATGCATGCGAAAATATGGAATCATAAAACTCGCACATATATATCACTCATATACATACATACATACATACATATACACACACTCACACACATATCCATATGCTTATATATATTCATTATATATATATATATATATATATAT
>NC_068991.1:58174534-58175931 GCF_001194135.2 Octopus bimaculoides
CACAGCACAACAATTACCAAGACGATCACAACATCTTTTATGAATAACTTGTCTTATTTTCAAACGTGATTATATTTCTACATTTCTTCTGCGTTTTCTGAACCTTTCTGTTTTTGCTCATTGTTATTATTATTATTATTATTATTATTATTATTATTATTATTATTATTATTATTATTACCATTATTTTTGTTGTTGTTTCTCATCTTCATTATCTTACTTCTCCAACACCGCCATCATTCTATCCGCCATTTTCGGTCGGCCTCTTCCTCTTACATTCTTTCACGCTTCGCCCTTTAATCTATCATTACTTTTCTCTTTCGCTAGTTATGTTTCTTTGTTTGTTTTACATACATATATTATCCCGCACGCTCTGCCTTTTCATTCTTTTTATTCGTTCCTTAATTTTCCTTCTTGTACTTTCTTGCAGTCTTTTACCCATTTCATTCCTCCATTCATTCAATTTTTTTCATTCCTTTAACTTTTTCTTTCACCCTGTTGTTCTTAAATACTTTAGTCCCTTCTTTTTATTTCGTTCATTCATCAATTTATTCTTGATTTATTTCATTCCTTTCTCTTCCTTTACTGTCTTCATTCCTTCGTTTTCTGTGTATTTCCATTCTAACTACCTATTCAAATTACCCATTCTTTTAGTATTTATTTCATTTTTTAAACTGTCATCGATTCCTTCAATTCCTTCATCAATTACAAGAGACTTTCATTCTGATATTCCTTCAAGCTTACCTTTGTCATATCCTCGTTATTCAGCTTTTTTTCCCGTTGTCCTTATTTCTTTATCTCTATCTATATTTCCATCTTCCTGTTCATCTCCCACAACTCAGTTTGAACTCAGAAAGTAATGCCAGACGAAATACCTCTAGTCATTTCACCTGGCATGCTAACGATTCTGCCAGCTAGCCGCCCTTTGTTAACCTGCTTGATCGTATAATTTCGTCGCACGTCCGTTAGAAAAGGTACCATTCAATTCTTATGTAACATATGCAATCTGTCTATCTATCTATCTGTCAGACTGTCTGTCTGACTGGCTGGCTGTCTGTCTATCTATCTATCTATCTATCTATCTATCTATCTGTCTTTGGAGGCTGTCCTCATAGCAGCCGGCTTCGGTCCCATTTTCCGCGGCTGGATTGCTGCCTTGTACAGAGGCATCCGTTCGGTAGTTCGCGTCAATGGGCATCTATCAAGACCCTTCGACATTGCACGTTCGGTCCGTCAGGGATGCCCCCTCTCGTCGCTTCTGTACGTGTTGACTCTCGAGCCACTACTGCGGAAGCTGGCGACGCTGAGGGGCATCCCGCGAGAGTTGGGATGCGGGACGAGCGTGTCGTCATACGCGGACGACGTCACCGTCATAGTGTCTAGCCAAAAGCACATCG
>NC_068991.1:58180351-58182742 GCF_001194135.2 Octopus bimaculoides
TTGCCGCCGCCGTCGCTTTGGTCGTCACCGTTGCTTTATCGTCGCCGCCGCCGCCGCTGTCACCGCTATCGTCGCTCTCACCCCTGTCGTCGTCGTCTCCGCTATCGTCGTCGGCGGCGCTGTCGTGGCCGTCGCCGCCGCTGCCATGGCATCTAATGTTATTCGTATTCTTGTTACCGTAGTTGTTATTGTTTCCGCCGTTCATGTCGCTGCTGCTGCTGCTGCTATTTGTTTCTCTCCCGTGCCTCTATTTCGGATAGCCCTGATCAACCAAACATTTAAATAAATACCGTCCATATTTGCTTTTCTACATCTCTGGCTGCATTCTGCAATACATGCTTACACATTTTTTTAAAATGTAGACTTTTGTGATATCACGAAGATTTTGACTACTATTTCTAAACCGTCAGGGGGAGACTCCGAAGGTGCATTCCTGTCTCCGGTGCTTCTCGCCCTATTTTCAATGGCTGTGGTAAGCTTGAGGGTTTCCTTGATGGTTCTTGATTTTAATTATGTTGTTGTTGTTGTTGATGGTGGTAGTATATTTTGTTGTTGTTGTTGTTGTTCATTTTTGTATTGTTATTAGCGATACAATAGCAGTTTTCTTTTTCTTTTCCTTCTTTTCTTTACCTTCTTCTTCTTTTCTTTCTTTTCTTCTCTTTCTTCTTCTTCTTTTCCTTCTTGTTCGTCTTCTTTTCCAACTTCTTCTTCTTCTTCTTTTTCTACTTCTTCTTCTTCTTCTTCTTCTTCTTCTTCTTCTTCCTCCCCCTCCTCCCTGTCTTATTCCTGTTCTCTTTCCTCTGTCTCCTCCACCACCTCCTCCTCTGCGTCCCCTTCCTTCTCATTCTCTTTGTAGTTGTCCTTCCTCCACCTCCATGTCTTCTTTTTTTTCTTCATCTTGCTTGTTATCGTTTCCCCTCTTCTTCCTCCTTTTCCTTCTTCGTCGTCCCCCTTCACTTTCTCCTCTTCTTTTTCCCTTCTTCTACGTCTCCTCCTCGTCCCCCGCTTCCCCCTTCATATTTCTTCTCCTTCTTCTTCTTCTTCTGCTTCTTCTTCTTCTTCTGCTTCTTCTTCTTCGTTTTCTTCTTCTTCTTCTTCTGCTTCTTCTTCTTCTTCTTCTTCTTCTTCTTCTTCTTCTTCTTCTTCTTCTTCTTCTTCTTCTTCTTCTTCTTCTTTTTTCCTCGTTTTCTTTTCCCCGCCGTCTCCTGTTTTTTCTTCTTCGTCTTCTCTCCTTCTTCCTTCACATTCCTCCTTTTCTTTTCCTTTTCCTTTTTTCTTTTACTTTTTCCTCCTCGTCTTACTACAACAACTACTACTACTACTACTACTACTACTACTACTACTACTACTACTACTACTACTACTACTACTACTACTATTACTGTTGTTTACGATGCTAATGCAGTTACTATCATTGTTGTTGTTGTTGTTGTTGTTGTTAGTCTGGCCTTGTTGATGCAGCTGTTGCACCTTCTGCCTATCGAAATTACTGCGGTCGGTATTACATTTTTTTTGTTTTTATTCTTGTTGCCATTATCATTGTTGTTGTTGTTGTTATTCCTTCGCCTGTGTCATCATCATTATCATCCTTATTGCTGGCTGCTACTGCTGCTGCTGCTGCTGCTGTCGTCGATGTTGTTGTTGTTGTTGTCGCTGTTACTGCTGCAGTTAATGTGGCTGTTAACGATGTTTCGGTTGTAAAATATTCGTGGTGTCGCTGCTATTTTCATTTCCGCAGATATCGGCGTATTATACAATTGCTGTTATCCATATTGTGTCGTGTTGCTGCTGTTGTATTTTTTGTTGTTGCTGTTGTTTTTGTTACTGATGTTATTGTCGCTGTGTGGAGGCGCAATGACCCAGTGGTTAGGGCAGCGGACTCGTGATTCGTGATCATAGGATCGTAGTTTCGATTCCCAGACCGGGCGTTGTGAGTGCTTACTGAGCGAAAACACCTAAAGCTCCACGAGACTCCGGCAGGGGTGTTGTGGTGAACCTTGCTGTACTCTTCCACCACAACTTTCTCTCACTCTTACTTCCTGTTTCCGTTGTACCTGTAATTGAAAGGGTTAGCCTTGTCACACTGTGTTATGCTGAATATCCCCGAGAACTACGTTAAGGGTACATGTGTCTGTGGAGTGCTCAGCTACTTGCACGTTAATTTCACGAGCAGGCTGTTCCGTTGATCGGATCAACTGGAACCCTCGACGTCGTAAGCGACAGAGTGCCAACAACAATATTGTTGCTGTGGTTGTCGTTTTTGTTGTTGTTGTGGCTATTACAGATTCTGGTTAGTGTTGTTTATACGGGCCGTACTGAAAATAGTTTGAAAATTTGGCACAAAACCAGCAATCTTAGGAGATGACGCTAGTGGAAAACATCCCCCCCCCC
>NC_068991.1:58183009-58186386 GCF_001194135.2 Octopus bimaculoides
CCGGAATTTAAACTCAGAACTCCAAAAGCTGGAAGAGATGCCCCTCGGTATTTTGTCCGGCATAATAAAGATTCTATCAGGTCACCGCTTTGTAATAATAATTATGAAGATTTCATAAGGTAGCACAAGGCCAGCAACTTTGGTGGAAGGGTTGAGTAGATTACATCGACCCCAGTGATCAACTAGTATTTATTTTATTGACCCCAAATTGATAAAGGGCAAAGTCGACCTCCGCGTAATTTGAGCTCAGAACACAGTGACAGAAGAAATGTCGCTGAGCATTGTACCCGGGGTGCTAACCATTCTGCTATCTCATAGCCTTTCGTTTCAGATTTTGTCACAAGGCCAGCAATTTCAGATAAGTCGTTAAATCGATCACATCGACCACAGTGATGACCCGGAAATTATGAAAGGTAAAGTCGACCTCTCCAGAATTTTTACTCAGAATGTAAAGGGCCGGAAGTAATGTTGCTAAGTATTTTGTCCGGCACGATAAAACAACAGTAACATAATAAAAACAGTAAAAACAATAACAAAAGCAACCACAACCAAATAATAATAATAATAATGGTAGTAGTAGTAGTAGTAGTAGTAGTAGTAGTAGTAGTAGTAGTAGTAGTAGTAGTAGTAGTAATGACGACACGATAATGTGGCAAGAATGGTGACATGACAATGTAGTAATAATGATCCATTGGAAGCTCTGTGGAAATCACGGTCTACAGAGTGCAAACACGTTGGTACAACAAAATCCCAGACGGAGTTACCGGGAATGAAAACTAAAAAAATCGTGTGGTATGCAATGATTCAGTGTGATCAGCAGATCAGACATCGGAAACCTGAAAGACAAAAAAACGTGCATGATAATCGATATAGCATGTCCCGGTGACAACAGGGTCAGAGAGAAAGAAGAAATACTGAACATTTATAAACGATTTAAAGTCGAAATACGACGGCTGTGGGCAATGAAGAGAGTGGATATGATATAAGTAGTTATTGGCGCTCTTGGAATTATCAGCACTCAACTACCAACCTTGCTGGAAAAGATTGGTGCAAATGTAAATGTAGCACCCCTACAAAAATCACCATTACTTGGAGCTGCAAGAATTCTCCGCAAGGGTTCTTGAAGCATGATCAGTAAACAAGTGTCACCTTAATCTGCTAGTTCTGGACGGCTGGCACTTTCCAACATACTGAGCAAAATAAACTGAAGGTTTTCATCAAATAATAACAACAACGACGACGCCAACGACAACAACAACAACAACAACAACAACAACAGCAACATGTGCTATATAGTTGATGTTGCATGCGCTTTTGACCCACAATTAAAAGGAAGGGGCAAATTGGATGAATACAACCTTTTTATGTACGAAATAGCCAGGCTATGGAAAATGAAGAATGTGAAAATAGTGCCAATTATTGTTGGGTTCTTGGGAACAGTATCAGAATGTATCAAGAGGAATATAAAGGAAATTGGAAAAGAGTGCCCGGTAGAATTGTTACCAAATGTTTGCCTCCTTAGCACAGCCAGAACAATCAGGAAAGCATTAGAAAGCTGAAAAGAACGAATAACATGGTACCGTAGGCTGCAGGTAGTAAGACCGCTAAGCATTCCAGACTCCAGTATTTTCTACAAAATTGTAATGAAAAGAAATAATAATAAAATAATAATAAAAATAATAATAATAATAATAATAATAATAATAATAATAATAATAATAATAATAAGCCCTTCTATTATAGGCACAAGGACTGAAATTGTAGAGGGTAGATAGCGGGTTACAGCGAGCCTAGTGACTTATGTTATCGACCCAGAAGGGATGAAACACAAAATCGACATCTGCGGAATTTGAACTTAGAACGTAAAGAAACGGATAAAAAATGGCGCTTAGCAATACTCTTGCATGGTAATGATTCCGCCAGTTCGCTGCCTTCTTGTTCATTTTAGTGCTGCTGTTGCTACGTCTGCTGTGTTTATGCTACAGTATTTGTGATGCTGATGTTGCTGCTGTTGTCTTGATTGCGTGTCTGCAGTTATCTATGTTGCTGATGCTGCTGTGTTGTACTTGCTGTTGTTTTTGTTACAATAGCTGTTATTGCTGTGTTTGATGTTGCTGCTGATGACGTAGTTATTGCTGACTCTTCCCCATTCTGCAGTTGTCCATATTGTCGCTCCTGCTGTTGTTGTTGAGGTTGCTGTTCCTGTGGTGAATGGAAATGTCTATCATATTGTTATCTCTGCTGCTACTGACATTGTTTTCATTTTTGCTGTCGTTGTCGTTGTTGTTGTTGTTGTTGCTGTTGTTGTTGATGTGGATGATGATGAGGATGATGATGATGTTCCTATGGTTGCTCCTGTTCATGTTCCTTGTTGTTATTTTAGTTGGTAAAGTGACTGATCTGGTTGTTTTTACTGCTGTTCTAACTCCTACTTTTGATGTTGTTGTTACTGTAGCTGTTGTTACTGTTGTTTTTGTTGTTGTCGTTGTTATTGCTGTTGTTGTTGTTGTCACTGCTGCTGTTATTATTGCCATTCTGGCCGTTATGTTTGTCGCTGCCGGCGTTATGTAGCCGCAGGTTAGTCCCTAACAAAACAAGCGATTTTATCAAAAAAGCCTTTCAGCAATGACCGTCACCACTTTCGAGAATCTTCTGCTGCCATTTACCCAATCCTATATTTTACAGCGCATTCTTAAATGTCCATCACACGGTGACAGACTAAAATTTAATGCAAACTTGGATACGATTTCTTCCAATACATGAAACAACATAGGACTTCAGGACTTGGCGTATGACTCTCAGCTGGCTTCCTTGCGGATACGTTTGTTGCTTTGTTGACCGTTTGGTAGATGTTGTTATTGTAATTGCCGATGGCGTCGGTGGTGGTGGTGGTGGTGGTGGTGGTTTATGGTGGTGGTGGTTATGTGGAGTGGTAGTGGCGGTGGAGATGGTGCTGATCGTGTTGGCGCCATTGGTTGTGGTGGTGGTGGTTCTGATTATGGTACCATTGCTAGCTGTGAGATGTTGGTGGTGGTGGTGTCCGACGTCGTGTTCATCATATTGGGACGAGTATCAGTTCCAGTTTAGCATAGATGAGACTGTTGTATACTCAAAGCGTTATTATAAAATCAACATCCAACATACATACAGAATATTCTTTGCTCTGACATATATGTGGAACAGGTACAAATCGCCGCATGCAATGCTAACAAACATGCATTTACAGGCTGAAGGTTCGGTTTCTAACACTGATCCTCAGTACTTCGCAGTTATTCGTTTTGCGGTTTTACGGACATCTGAATGCACACTTCTCCCTACTGGACACTGAAATCAGACCTTAAAGTATTTAACTGAATTAAACACATATTCTTTTATTC
>NC_068991.1:58186733-58189233 GCF_001194135.2 Octopus bimaculoides
ATATATATATATATATATATATATATATATATATATATGTGCAACATCTCTAGCGATTTCTAAATACACCGTATTTCTTACGGTTATAGTGATTCATAGTGTAAGACAATGGCAAGCGTATCAGAGGACTGGTATTGGTGTAGACATAGATCTTCTCCATCATGCAATGTTGAAAAGCAGCTTTGATTTATCTTTGACCCACAAGTATAATAATTCTTTCTACTATAGGGACAAGGACTGAAATTATTGGGGTGGGAGGTGGTAGATTATATCGACTCCCAGTGTTTCACTGGTACTTAATTCATCGACCCCGAAAGGATGAAAGGCAAAGTCGACCACCGCGGAATTTTAAATCAGAACGTAGCGGCAGACGAAATACCGCTAAGTATCTCGCTCAGCGTGCTAATGATTCTACCAGCTCACCGTTTTATGCTTAACGAATTCAACCGATCGACCTTAAAAAGTGGAGGAACGAACATCTGGTTATAGTACTCTTGTTTTCAGAGCTTATTCTATCAACCATGGAAATGATCATCTCTACTATATGCACAAAGCCTGAATTTTGAGAGACACCAGTACTCTAGTGGTATTTATTTTATCGACCCCGAAACGATGAAAAGTAAAATCGACCTCGGCAGAATGTGAACGGAAATATGATGGAAATGCCGCTAAGCATTTTTCCCTGCATGGTAACAATTCTGCCAGCCTGCCAACTTTGACCATGGAAATAAGAAAAAGCAAAAATGACATAGATCCTGGCGGATTTCAGATTCAAATCGCAAAAGGATCCTAATGTAATTGTCTAAGATATATGATCCGTTACTTAACAAATGTCTTACGATTTCTTATCTCCTTAGTTTTAATGCCTCTAAATATACAGGTGGAAACGATGTTAAAGTTAAAGAAGGTCATATGAATGAAGGAGAGGAAAGATGAAACGTCTGATGTGATTTAAAGTGTAGGTTTTTGTATGATGAAAATTCTAGTTGGGAATGAAGAAGGAGAATTTATTTAATTTTGTTATTGGATGTAGTAGTCTCGGAAATAAAATACGCATTTATATTCTCTGAATTTAGTGGGGTGGGGTAAGAACATTAATTATAATGTCATATATGACGTTTATCTCATTTGTAAAGTGATTGAAAGCAATTTCCTAATTTAGAATTCGACTGAAAGAAATTTTTATAGGATAATCACGCGTCACGCAAATGCGTGCTTGCAGTTAGTCATTCTTACTGCATTACGGTAAAAAGTTGTTTAAGAGGAGTAGAGAGGGGATATTTAATGAATGACTCTTACCCAAAATTGAATAAATGGGGAGACAGCGAGAGAGTGGAGGTAAGAAGAGAGAACGTGAGAGAGAAGCTGAAATTAAATGAATAATATAGAATCATTCAATAAAAGGAGAGCAAGCTGCAAGTATAAAAGACGAGTTTAATAGAAGGCAGGGAAATAGTAAATAGAGGAAATAAAAATTGTGTCAGGAGTAAATGAAAACTCCTGAATAGGAAGGTAATTGGATCTCGTATAATAAGGTTTAAAAAAAATTCTCTCAAAATGTATCAAGACCGGCAGATTGAAATGACGAGAATAAGGAATATGGACGTACGAGCAGGGCATGTGAAGTAGGGCACGGAAAGAAAAACTACCGAATAATTATCAGGTGGCAGATACTTCATTACATGAAATCCCCGCCATAAAATTAATTTACAAATGGAATGTCCATATTCTATGTAAAATATCAGTTATAATGAATGGAAGTATCAGGAATTTCTGATACATGTTCAAATCTACACTAATTCAGATCTGTGGAACGGCGCCAGTAGTAGTAGTAGTAGTAGTAGTAGTAGTAGTAGTATAGTATTACAATCATAGAATAGTAACAATTTACAGCAATTCATCACTTTGAACGTCCTAGTTCTATAGCAGTTCTATTGAGTACTCTTGAGTACATGTGCCTCTTTCAATTTATCCAGTGCTAGAGTTTCTACACATCATATAATCATCTGATGTATTAAGGCATTATGTCCATTAACTATAGCAAGTGAATGGAGAGGTGCCCGGTGTGTAATGCGAATATCCAGTAGTTATTACGGAAAAGTTTTAATAATAATAATAATAATAATAATAATAATAATAATAATAATAATAATAATAATAATAATAATAATAATAACAACACTAATAATAATAATAATAATAATTGAGTGAGAGAGCAACGTATGCCATCAAGGTGACACTGGGGTAAAACATACGAAGCCCATTATACCCATCATGACTACCCGTCTGATAAGGGTACACCAGGCACATGCATCAAAACCTTATATGCGCGACGTAGTGATCTCATATCAAGATAAACAGCGCATGACATTGCAGGTGGGGCCAAGTTAGAATTTTCTTCACGTCGAGTAGCCCATCCTGCTCAAAAGCTCCCTGAATAAGGTTTGTTTAAGGATATTGAGCAAAACACCCATGTTTCCAAAGGTGAATTATTCAAACC
>NC_068991.1:58191569-58193135 GCF_001194135.2 Octopus bimaculoides
ATATATATACACATAGATAGATAGATAGATAGATATACTTTAAGGTGGTGACTTGACAGAATAGTTAGTACACCGGGCAAAAATGTTGGCGGCATTTCGTCCGTCTTCACATTTTGACTTCAAATTCCGCCGAGATCGACATTGCATTTCGCTCTTTCGAGGTCGATAGACTAAATACCTGTTTGAGCAATGGGATCGAAGTAATCGACTTACCAACCCACCTCCTCACTACCATACTTCCGATAATACTGGCCTTGAGTTAGAGTTTGAAACTAATGCATGCATGTATGTGTGTATAAATATTTAGTCCAATTCTGTCTAAAGCAGGCGTAATATACGATCTCTTGTAGCAATGGTACATATGTATTCCTTCACACACACACACACAAACACACACACACACACACACACACACACACACACCAATATATACATGAGTTTGTGCGTGTGTGTGTTCGTGTGTCCGTTTGTGTACGTCTATACACGCTCAACTTCAGAAAAAGCAAAATCATATACATTGATTGAACATACAATAATCCCTCGCCATATCGCGGTTCATCTATCGCGGTTTATTATTTTAGCTTACGCGGATTCCTCCGTGGTATTGTTTTGCATTTATATTAAAACATATACAAATTATAAAAATAATAAAAGAAATATATACAGTAAACTGCTGTTTCTACTTCGCGGATGTTCACCTATCGCGGTTGGGTGGTGGTTTGGAATGTAACATCCGCGATAGTCGCCGGATTATTGTATATGCTCCTGCGTATGTTCTGGCATGTGTGTGTGTGTGTGTGTATACGTTTCTATGATTCTGTGTTTGAGTGTTTCTGTGTATTTGTATGAGCGTTTGCATGTGTGCACATGTTATTTTTGTAGAACTAAAACTATTTACTAATCATACAAGCCAAAGTATTGTGTTGGTAGACAGATATTTGTTGAGACACATCTGAGAATACTTCTAGTTCAGGCACATTGAATTGTGGGATAGATTGAACAAAGAAAGAGAGTGATTGTGGAGAAGGTGAGAGAGAGAGAGAGAGAGAGAGAGAAAGAGATGGAGGACAAATAAACATTACAGTGGTTAATTAGCTCGACGTTTCTACAAGTAATTAATCTTAGTGGCAAGGTTTATTGATTGTTCCGCTGTTAATCATCACACAGCAAACACATACAGGACACACATTCAGGAGGAGTGGGTGGGAATTTAGAAAAACGAGAGAGATAGATAGACCGAGATAAGAAAAAGAATGAGAGAGAGAGAGAGAGAGAAAGAAAGAGAGAAACAGAGACTTACTTAAACACATAAATAAACTGTTTCGATCATTCTTACACAAATTCTCATCTTCTCCATTGTTCTACATCTCTATTTCCCTCCATCTTTCTCCTACTCTCTCTCTATCCTCCTTCCCTCCATCCTCTCTCTCTCTCTATCTCTTTCTCTCATTCTCTCGCCCTCTTTAGTTCTCAATCTCTATCAGTCTCTGTTGCCGCGCGATTTATTTATTATACGTCTTTCTATTTCTCTCTCTCTCTCTCTCTCTCTCTCTCTCTCTCTCTCTC
>NC_068991.1:58193145-58195049 GCF_001194135.2 Octopus bimaculoides
TCTCTCTCTCTCTCTCTCTCTCTCTCTCTCCGTCCTTTACAGCAAAACCACTCAAACGTCACTGTGTACTGTAGTTCAATCAAACGTTTTTACTTGACTTACTAATTAGATATTTTTAATTGGCAATTAGTCCAAGCTCACATCGAACCAGGCTTGTTTGTTGTTCTTGATGCCGTAACTGTGATTATTATTAATACCCCCACCCACCTCAACCACCACCACCATCATCCTCAACCACATCATCATCATCATCATCATCAACATCCTCATCCTCATCATCATCATTATCATCATCATCATCATCATCATTATCAATTCTACAATGCATAGTGATTATGAAACTCATTCAAGGCACGGTTTTTCTTTTTATTATATATTTTTGCTTATTTATTTTGTTTTGTTTTTCATATAATATAATTCAGTCTTGTAGTACATTGTTATTACCATATGGGCGAAATTGAAGAGACTAATTTCTCGGATTGCTAGAGCTAGACTAATTGATTCTAGGATTCTAATCATATTACCAATTTTCTACCAAATCTAGAAAGCCTACATATTTAACACTTTCGAGACCAAACGTGTTCGTCTACATTTCAATAGATACCAAATTAACGTAATGCTGTGGAGGATGTTTTTGCAGTCTGACAGATATATATTCCATCATCTTTTACTTGTTTCAGTCATTGAATGGCAGCCACACTAGGGCACCGCTTTGAGACCTGCTTGTCGAGGAATTGATCCCGGTATTTATTTAAAAGCATTGTCTTTTAAACCGGGTACGTCCACTGGCCTATTTTGCCGAATGGCTACATAATGGCTACATTATGTGGCCGTAAATGGACCAACATTGGCTGATTAACTATGGAGAAACAAACACACAGACACAAAACACATACACATGCATACATACAAACATGCATACATACATACATACATACATGCACGCATGCATGCATACCCGCATACATATATGCATACATACGAACATAAATACATTCATGCGTGCATGCACACACGCATGCGTGCAAACTCACACACACATACATAAATACATACATACATACATACATACATACATACATTCATACATACACACACATACAAACATCAGACCGGATATTGGGACACACTGTAATTTTCCGAAAGAGAAACGACCAGCTAATTCGTACACTACAAGCAGATATTTAGATTGACGGTCTGGATTTGGGGAACGAATTCTCGATGCACAATACCACATTTTCAAGGTTGATGCCCGTGGAAGATCTGCCTGGGCGCTTAGCGTCTTCAAGATACGTCCATCGGCTCTTGAAGCGCCCATGCCACTCGAACCATTAGGTACAGCGCATTGCATCGTCGCCGGGTGCTTGTCGAAGTACACTCAATGTCACCGGGCACCCTCCCCCATTGAAGTTCACTGGTTGCTCTCAATACGCGTGTAACTGTGCGCTGCCATCTGTCGGTGCGCTACAGAACAAGTCCAGGAGCATTCTAATATATATAAATTTAAATGATAAGGGTGACGATCACGCTGATGAATTGCCGACATTTACGATAGTAAATACGTAAGTGGTAACAATGAAACCGGGTTAGTGATTAATCTTTATATTTTGTATCTTCTCATTTGTCTTGCTCGCTTACGTTCTGGCGTTTGCTGAATTTTCTTGAGAACAATCTTTTCTTAGTGGTCAGACCATAAGTGGTCTTCTAGCATAATGGATGTCCAATTAGTGGTCATCCCTCTTATATGCATGCATATATATATATATATACACACACACACACACACACACACACACACACATATATATATATATATATATATATATATATATATATACACACATATATATAAATTTATGTATATACACACGCACACACACAAGCACATACATACACATATATCT
>NC_068991.1:58195745-58196768 GCF_001194135.2 Octopus bimaculoides
ATATATATATATATATGTATATATATATATGCATACGTATTTATATCTATATATATACATATACAAACACATACATACGCACATACATACATACATACATACACACATATATACATACATGCACATATACTCATATACATATATATACATATATAGCGAGAGGAAGCCAGAAATTCACGTAACGGCACCGAATTCGCTCAAATATTAAATTATCAATTTGAAGAATACATTGGAACTGAAGCCGGTGAAAACAACTGTCTTATATGAAAATACTCTATTCTTTAAAAGTGTAAAATATGTGAAAGATATTCGTAATTTAGAGAGAAAGAGAGAAATTGAATGTTGAGAGACAACCGGTTGAACGAGAATCATGTTTCAGCTATTGGATAAAATGGACACGAATATGTTTTCTTTCGCCATATAGAAAATAGTTAAAGAGGCGAGATCAGAGTAAAGAATCGCAAACATGCAGCGGGACCCATTTACAGAGTTCGTGATATCAATTAGTATAATGTAATCATGAAACCTCACTTTAAATATTACATCTGAAATATTTTTTCCAATGCTTAATAGGGCCTGAGCATTGTCTCAGCTTGGGTATTTAGGACTTGTCAAAGCGGCGAAATAATAATTGAGTGTAATGTAATACGTTTTTTTCCCAATATAAAACAGAAATGTGTTTACTTGATCAGGAAAACAGCATTATATGCTAATGTTTACTCATGGTCGTATTCTGGTGACAAGATATGATGCCAGTACGTGTGTGTGTGTGTTTGTGTGTGTGTGTGTGTTTGTGTGTGTGTGTGTGTGTGTGCTTGAATGGTTATTATTGACACTTCGTGTTTTGTATTCCTTATTGTAATTTTTCACTAAATTGATTCATAGGTCGGTGACATTGCGGTAGCGTTAATTGCTTGGCCACTTTTCGATTAAACCACCAGCAGAATGTAATTTAAATGCATTTAAATTCGAATAAAAATAAAATAACGCTAAATGAGATTAACAACCAGAAATAAACAAATA
>NC_068991.1:58196943-58199538 GCF_001194135.2 Octopus bimaculoides
GATAGGACACTGAAAGGAGCCCGTTGTGTGCGTATATATATTTATCTCTGTGTGTGTGTTTGTGTGTGTGTTCACGGGTGTGCATGTGTGTGTGTGTGTGTGTGTGTGTGTGTGTGTGTGTGTGTGTCTGTGCCTGTGTGTCTGTGTGCCTGTGTGTCTGTGTGTCTGTGTGTGTGTCTATGTTTGTCCTCCGCCATCACAACTTGACAACCGGTGTTGTTGCTTTTAGATCCCCCATAACTTAAGGATTCGGCAAAGGACATCGTAATGGTGTTAATTCATTCGACTAAAATTCTTGTTGGTGCTTCCCCAGCATGGTTCCTATCTAATGGACTGAAGCAATTATAAGATAAAGAATACTCACCCATATCGCTATGTACAGTAATAAATTTAATGTATACAAAATATGTTGGGGGCGGGGGTTCCCCCAAAAAACCGGAATTTCGCAACTCTTAGTTTTTCATGTTTACACCTTTATCGCCGTCTCCATTTGAAGCAAGACATTGCTAAGGAATGCCTTTCAAAGCCTCCGTCGTTCTTAGTTTCTTCACAACAGCTTTCGTCACCAATGATGACCTTCGTAAAATGATTCAGATCAACTTGCAACTATTCTCTCAATTCACGACATGCATTCAATCGTGACTGCTTTTGATCTTCCATGCGCAAGCGAAACACAAATTTTGCTGCATCTCTATTCATTCGCAATTCCTCGCTCAAAATTCGTTTGCAGTAGCTTCAGGAGACAACAATCATATCAACAAATTCGCTAATTGTTCGGTGACGGTCCTCCAAGACCAGTTCATGAATTTGCAAGATGTTTTCATTCGTTCAGGAGTGCGACGGTCTCAAGCAACGAGGTTGGGCTTCAAGCGACAAGTAACCATTTCTAAAGCGTGGAAACCACTCGTAAATTTGTGTTTTGCTTATGACACAGCACCTTTGTAAATCGTGTGAAGCATGACAACTATTTCGCCCACCGTTTCCCCCAGAAAATAGAATTTCACGGAAGCACGCTGTCCGTTTGTTTCAGCTATCGCAAAAATCGACGAATATGGGAAGAACCACTGCAAGACAAAAACACACCTCATGGTAGTACGACCGGAGACGAAAACGCCGATCGGCAGACTAATATCTCCGTGTTGCACCAAGCGGCTTTTAGCGGCGGAAACCTGAACTACAACGGGTTTGTCCATCGGAGAATGTTTGCGTTTACTTTTGGGTACCCCTAGCATGCGCGAATGAGTAAACCGAGTACAGCGTATGTGTCTAGACATTAGTCATTTTATCCTAAAATTAAAAGTTCTAGGTTTTGGTCAACGAAAGTTCACAGGTTAATTGTTAAACTTTAGACAATAGTTTGTATATATTTACAATCTAAAATGGCACTATTTGAATCCTTCATAACCCTTAAAATTTCCTCAACTGAAATACATTAATTTTTGATGTTTAGATAAGAAGTAAACGTATACCCTCCACCATCCGGTATGCACACATAAATATGTATAAATAAGCATATGGTTTACCTTTTACTTGTTTCAGTAATTATACTGTAGCCATGCTGGAGCAGCGCCTTAAGTATTTTTAGTTGAACGAATCAACCCCAATATATTTTTCAAAGCCTGGTACTTATTCTATAGAACTCGTTTGCTGAACCACTGGCTTACGGAGAGGTAAGCACCCCAAACGCGGCTGTTAAACGGTGGTGGAGGGAGCAAGCATACACAAAAACATATAGATTTATACACACACACATGCACACACACACACAAACACACACATATATGACGAGCTTCTTTCAGTTTCCGTCTACCAAATCTGCTCACAAGGATTTGGTTGACTAGATGTCTAACCAACCTGCCATGCAGTGGGACTGAACCCGGAACCATGTGGTGGGGAAGGAAGCTTCTTACCACGCAGCCACGCCGAAACAGAGTCTGTATGTATTTGTGTGTGTGTATGTGTGCATACTTGAGTGTGTACATATATGCATGTGTATTTGTGAGCGTGTTAGTATATGAGTGTGTGTGTGGTTTGTAATGGGGTATGTATGAGTCGTCGCTCTTTCTCACTGGTACTCCAACCAGTAATTGCCCATATCTAGCTATGCCTGTAAATTACTGATGATTTAAAAAAAAAGAAGTATTCCTTAAATTAAGTTGAATTAATACATGTTAATTAATATTCTATCCTGATTACATAGTAATGAAATTAATGATGTTTAATCCTTTTGAAACAGCAGAGGACTTTGATTAAATAATGATTTATCAGCGGAATTTATACATCTTTGATTTCATTCTGAATATAACATCTGATATATTTTACACTCACACACACACACAAGCACACACGGGTACACACGAGCGCGCACATAGAGATAGAGAGAAAGGGGAGTGCAATAGTAGACATGTGAAAGTAGTGGTGTCAGTTAAACGAACGAACATTTAGATCTGTTCAAATATGCTTGGGAAATATTAAACTATTTAACCTGTAAAAAAATCCGTTTCCACTGCACTTTAACAACTATTGCCTAAAGCATGAATATCTTACATCAGCGTGAACATAAAAGTGTATATATATATATATATATATATATAT
>NC_068991.1:58200083-58201867 GCF_001194135.2 Octopus bimaculoides
TATATATATATATATATATATATGTGTGTGTGTGTGTGTGTGTGTGTGTGTTTGTATACATATACAAACATGAATGTAAAATACATATTCAAACATAGGATTGACAAATAACGAAGATGTTTGGCGAATAATAAAACTCAAAAGAAATCAGACACACACTCCTGAAGTGATTTTACGTGAGGAGCAGGCAGACACACAGGCGGTGATACAGAAGGAATGAAGGAATAATAATGGGATAGATAGATAGATAGATAGAGAGAGGGAGAGAGAGAGAGAGAGAGAGAAAGATAGAGAAATAGATAGATAGATAGATAGATAGATAGATAGATAGATAGATAGATAGATAGATATTTAGATTGATAGATAGATAGATAGATAGAAAGAGAAAGTGAAAGGGAAAATACAGACAGGCAGGCAGGTAGATAGATAGAGAGAGAGAGAGGGAGAGAGGGAGAGAGAAAAGCAGACTGACAGTCAGACAGGTAGGTAGGTAGATAGATAAATAGATAGATAAATAGATAGATAGATAGATAGATAGATAGTTAATAGATAGATAGAAAGAAAGAAAGATAGAAAGAAATAAAGAAAGATAGATAGAGAGATACATAGAGAGATAGACAGAGAAAGAGAGAGAGAAAGAGAGAGAGAGAGGGGGAGAAAGAGAAATTCAGAAAGGTAGACAGTTAGTTAGATAGATAGATAGAGAGAGAGAGAGAGAGAGAGAGAGAGAGCGAGAGAAAGAGAGAGAGTGAGAGAGAAACAGGCAGACTGTTAGATAGATAGAAAAATAGATAGATTAGTTAGATAGATTTACAGAGAGGCGTAATAAGATAAGACATTAAAACAGAATACAGCTAAGTAGTGGAAGAAAATGAATGGTCGAGAAAGTGGGGTCAGTGATGGACAGAGAATGATAGCATTAAAAAAAAAAGATAGAGAGTCGCTGGGAGAGGAGAGAAACCGTATGAGAGAATACAGTATTGAGTTGGTTTGGAAAAGAGTGGGAGGCAAAACAATGGAACAAACGACACAGAGCGAAACAGAAGTAACTGTGTCTACACGCTTACTCAACATGAAAACATCATAATTGTTTAGCGATGATTGCCAATTAATGCAATTGTACTACAGCATCTAAAGACTAGCTACTGCCGTCTTTATGACTGCATTGGTATTGAAGTATGATAGGATTTGTCGTCTAAAGACACAGCATATAAAATTCATTTGCTTCAGTGCATGACCCTTGGACGTTGCAAGTAAACGACAAGAGCCAGCGTGTTGATATAATTAGCTTGCTATAACAGACGGCATATAAAAGCGAGTGAGCTATCGACACATGCTAACATATACAATGCTTTGTATAGGCTTACGTGAATAAATATCGCCGCACTGTAGACTTGTATCAGTCGGTGTATGTATGTAATTAGTAATAGGCAGCGTTGTAATTGTATAACGATGAACACGATGCGGGGTCCTTGCCCTTGCAAACATATTACAAACGTAAAATGTATGTTTAACTGATATACATTGTATAAGAGGGTTGGTGTGTGTGTGTGTGTGTGTGTGTGTGTGTGTGCGTGCGTGTATGATGTGGAAGACTGTGGACTTTAGAATTTATGTATGATTCTCAAGTTTAATAAGGAAGGTGTGTAATATAACATCGTACGCACGTTCTTACAGACGGTTGGTTATATATATATATATATATATATATATATATGTATACCTACTTATATAGAGATATACAATTATATATGTATATATATATATACATACATATATATATA
>NC_068991.1:58204188-58207410 GCF_001194135.2 Octopus bimaculoides
TATATATATATATATATATATATATATATATATATATATGCACATGATGAATTAAAGCAAAAAAAGTGCAGAAAACAGCAATATATGAATGCATGAGATTGAGGCTCGGGGAAAATTTTCAGATGAAAATATACGATTGGAAATGACGTTTTGAGCATACCACTTCGTCGGATAAAAGGAAAAAAATCCCAGAAAAAAGGGAATAAAGAAAGGAGCAGATACTCCGCAGAAAAAGTAAAAGTGATGTTATATGGCCGAAATATAAGCCGATCGAAAGTTGGAGAGATATAGAAAATGTAATTTTAACAGGGAGGAGAGTACTGTGTTTGCATGTGTGTGCAATGATATGCATGTATCAGTATGCATGTGTTATTGTCTGTGTGTGTGAGCATGTGCCGTCCTGTGACTGCATGCATTAAGCTATGATTACAACATCGTTAGTGAAAGATGCGGAAGAGGGGGTATAGCAGATGTAAATGAAACCCTGCATATCCATGCATAAATTCCAGAATCTATAGCTAAATATAATAATTCTATTGTTTCACCTGTTCTTGTACTTAGTGAGGGACATTGAAGAAAATGTTCAAATTGAATAATTTCAAAACTGGATTAAAGATTAACACCCAGAATTCAATGCCTGAATCGACAAATCAATAATCTGGCGCCGTTCTTTGAATTATTCCATCTCAAAATGTAGAGAACGAATAGTTGATGTGGCTTTTGTTGTGAATGATTTTATAATTATTGAACAATAACTAGAAATTTAATTAATCAAGGGACTCCCTATCCGTATATACATGTTTGCTTGTATATAAGTGTTCATGTGTGTATGTGTGTAAGTGTATGTTTGCGTGCTTCTGTGTATATGTTATGAAATATATATGTGTGTATGTGTAGGTATGTAGACGTGTGTGTGTGTGATTTAATTGTCTCAACTCATTATTAAATGTTGAAAATTGTAATTAAAAATTGAAATATTTTTTAACAGCGCTAAGGTTAAGACGGTCTCTAAAAGCATAAAGACATCAGACTTATAAGTCACACAATGAGATTATTTTGGCGACCATGACGTTGTTACTTGATTTTTTTTCAGCCATATTCATTCCTTCCTTCGCACTCGTTCACTCTGTTCGTGAGTGTTTCGGCTCGGAATTTTAATACCTTCCTGTGTCTTCAGTGAACCTCAAGTTTGTCTATGCAATATTTAAGCTTTATCCCATTCTTTATTTTTTCGTTGTTTTGCCTTCGTTCTTTTTCTTCTTGTTCATTCCCCCTCTTCCCTCTCCTCCCTCTCCTCCTCCTCTTCTTCTTCTTGTCCTCTCCATGTTTTTCTCTTCCTTCATCTTCTGCTACTCCTTGCATATATATATATATATACAGAGAGAGAGAGAGAGAGAGAGAGAGACAGACAGACAGACAGACAGACAGATAGACAGATAGACAGACAGACAGACAGACAGCGAAAGAGAGTGAGGGGGAGAGAGAGATGGATGGATGGCTCAATCGATAGATAGATAGATAGATAGATAGATAGATAGATAGATAGATAGATAGATTGATCATTGAAAGGAAACGACGACTTACAATTTTAGACAAATAATCTATATTAATTATCGTAATAATTAAAACCACAACGGCTTTCATATTAATTACAATTAAAACATCAGTGATTGCAATAAAATGAAATCAGTGTAAAATGGCTTTCCGTTCGAATCTAAAACAAAGATAACAGACAGATGTCAAAGAGAAACCCAGGGCCGAGTAATGTCGAAGATGTAGGAGGACGTGGGTACACAAAGGAAAAGAAACACTATTTTAAGTTTCTGAGATGAGGGATTATATACAATATTTACAATGAACGGATAGGTGTTCTCACCATGTTTGTTGTTACCACCACGTCTCGGGTGATATATATAAGGTAGTGGATAAGAACGCGGGCTACTAACCCACGGATCCTGAGTTTAAGGGACTTTGGAACTAATGTCAAAAGAAAAAAAATATCATTAGCACAAAAGAATACCTTAGGAATAAGAACAGAGCACTCGATTAGTCAAATAAAGGCTTACGCTCGAAATTCCACCAGAACACGTGATGAAAGCTGGAGAGTACAAGGCCGAAACGTTGTGGCGTGAACAAACAAGATGTAGACACCTATCCGTCCATTGTAAAGAGACATTAGATTGATAAAGAATTTGTTAACAACTGATCGTATGACAAAATATAAATGCAGAATTATTGGCATAAATTATACCAATGATCGTGTACGTGTAAACACAGATATAAACATACATAAACACACTTGCGTATATCTCTCTCTCTGTATATATATATATATATATATATATATATATATATATATATATATATGCATACATACATATATGCATACACACATACTTGCATACATGCATACATACTAGCATGCATACATACGTACATTCTTACATTCAAACGCATATACATACATCCAGATGTTTAGCATTTAAATATATATGAGCATGTTTAGATACGCATATCTGTACATACATAGATGCATACCAACAATGATTCCTTGTTGATGTTGTTGAAATTCCAATGAAGGGACCTTGGATCTAGGTTAGAAACCGGGTCCTTCTTTATTGGCAAGAAATCTTGAAATAAGCTGAATAATGACATACATACGTATATACATATATAATCATGCATACATACATACACGCATCCTCACGTACACACATACATGCAGATATACATTCATACAAAGATACATACATAATACATACATTTAAAGATATCGGACAGCTCTCATGCTTTATCTCCCTGCTAGAGTTCACGTGATGTACCTGCTAACACGGAGATTTCTATGGCACGTAAACAACGGGGAGCTGATTTCTATCCCTACTCACAGAAATTTAGCATCAATTACCAATTTATGCTATTTAGAAATGTATATACACGTCACAATTCAGGACTCCACCCCTCTGTTTGATGTCAATATCGTTGATGAAACTCATAATAGACGTATCTTAAAACGAAAGGTCAACGAGCCGCACTGTCAGGTAATCTAATGGTCAAATAGGTTAGATGCAGATATATTCGCATTGAGTTGATAACACAAATACACAACGGATATATAAGTTGTGTTTGTGTGTTTGTGTGTACAAACACACACATATACTTACTTACATACATACATACATACATACATACATATATATATATATATATATATATATATATATA
>NC_068991.1:58208411-58211615 GCF_001194135.2 Octopus bimaculoides
GTGTGTGTGTGTGTGTGTGTGTGTGTGTGTGTGTGTGTGTGTGCATTATCAAATCCTAAATCAGTTTATCTTCTATTAAATCCTTACGTATGTCCGTATAGGAGTCTGTACGCGCCCATGTGTCTGTGCGTGTGTATGTGTATGTGTGCGTCTGTCTTTATATATGTGTGTCTGTGTCTGTGTATCTGTGTGTGTGTAAAATACACAGAAATCATTGCCAACTTTTTCATGCTAGAGTCACATCTCACGCACAAACTGTTTAGTAGGAGCCAACTCACGCAATCCTGCACAATATAACCTCATTAGTTAATGCTCTAGGTACCGTCTCTCTATATAACAGTTTCACAGACACGAAGATCTAAACTGGACAATGGTCTTTTCAAGGAGTTAGCAACTCAGCTGGCCATCTTACGTTCTTGTATTCATCTAAATTTTTGCTGTTGAATGGTCTAGCTAAATCGCACGACAAATTAAATACTTTTGTTTCAAATATTTTGATAGCGCCACAAAATTCCATTATTACTTCTGAGCGTATCTCTGCTTATTTCATTAAGATCAGCGTTCACAACAGGAAGAAGAAGGGGAGCAACAACAGCAATGACAAATATATATAGACTAAAGCAATTCAATGCCAAATAATGGTTTCAAATTTTAGCACAATGTTAGCAATTTCGAGGAGGGAGTAATTCGATATCATCGACCCCGGTGCTCAACTGGTACTTATTTAATCGACCATTTAAAGGGTGAAAAGTCGACCTCGATGGTATGTTGAACTTAGAACATGCAGATGGACAAAATGCGGTTAGGTATTTTGCCTGGCATACTAACGAGACTGGTAGTTTGCTGCCTTCAATAATACTAATGTTCCTTTCTTCTGTGACCACAAGAAAGAGCTAAGTCGATTACATCGATCTCATTGCTCAACTGGTACTTATTTTACAGACCCCCAAAGGATGAAAAGCAAAGTCTACCTCGGCGGAATTTGAACTCAGAACGTTAATACGAACGAAGTGCCGCTAAGCATTTTACCGGCGTTCTAATGATACTTTTCGATTCTAGGCACAAGGCCCGAAATTTTGGGGGAGCAGGCCAGTCGATTAGATCGACTCCAGTACGGAACTGGTACTTAATTTATCGACCCTGAAAGGATGAAAAGCAAAGTTGACCTCAGCGGAATTTAAAATCAGAACGTAAAGACAGACGAAATACGCTAAGCATTTCGCCCGACGTGCTAACGTTTCTTATTTCTTTATTGCCCACAAGGGGCTAAACATAGAGGGGACAAACAACGACAGACAAAGGGATTAAGTCGATTACATCGACCCCAGTGCGTAACTGCTACTTAATTTATCGACCCCAAAAGGATGAAAAGCAAAGTCGACCTCGGCGGAATTTAAACTCAGAACGTAAAGAGAGACGAAATACGCTAAGCATTTCGCCCGGCGTGCTAACGTTTCTGCCAACTCACCGACTTCGTATAATCCTTTCTAGTATAGGCACAAAGTCTGAAATTTTGAGGGAGGGGTTAAGTTCATCTTATCGCCATCAGTTTATGACTGGTATTCATTTTTTCGACTGCGAAAGTATGAAAGCCAAACTCCACCACGAAGGGATTTGGAATCAGAACATAACGACTGACGAAATGCCGCTGAGCATTTTGTCCAGCGTGTTAACAACTCCGCCTGCTTGCTGCCTTTTTAAAGAATATACAGGTTTCAAATTTTGGCACAACGCCAGCAATTTTGGAGGAGGGGTTAAGTCTTTTACATCGATCCCATAGTTCAACTACTATTTATTTTAGTATAAACGCACATGATCAAATTCCGCCGAGTTCGACATTGCTTTTCATCACTTTCGGAGTCGATAAAAATTAGTACTAGTTGAGCACTGGGGTGGATGTAATGAAATTAATCCCTTCTTCAAACTTGCTGATTTTGTGGCAAAATTTGAAACTATTATGGACGTTAAATCACATTGAAACGTCATGAAATATATTTAGTAGATGAATAAACGATATACTGTAATATTAGGCAATTTTCAATAATGAAGCGATCTCGTAAGTATAGGAAGCCAGTATAATGGTGCTCTGTCAGTTACGATGACAAGCGCACCAGCTGATCCGTTAAACAGAATGTGACAAGGCCGGCCCTTTGAAATACAGGTACAACTCATTTTTGGCAGCTGAGTGAACTGGACCAATGGGGAATAGAGCATCTTGATCAAGGACATAAAACTCCGCAAAGAATTGAACTAGTAGTAGAACTAGTAGTAGAAGAAGAAGAAGAAGAAGAAGAAGAAGAAGAAGAAGAAGAAGAAGAAGAAGAAGAAGAAGAAGAAGAAGAAGAAGAAGAAGAAAGGCGAGTAGGAGGAGGAGAATAAGAAGATGTACGAAGAGGAGGAGAAGGTGGAGGAGAAAAGGAAGAAAAAAGGAGAAAGAGGATGGGAGGAGGAAATGGAAAAGAAGAAGAAGGAGGAGGAGGAGGACGGGAGGGGTAAATGGCGAAGGAGAAGAAGAAGAAGAAGAAGAAGAAGAAGAAGAAGAAAAAGAAGAAGAAGAAGAAGAAGAAGAAGAAGAAGAAGAAGAAATTAAAGAAGAAGAGGTCGATGGTGATACTAATGGTGATGATTGTGTTGCTGTTGTTGATGATGATGATAAGGGTGATGAGGATGAGGATGATGACGATATTGATGATGATAAATATGGAGCAAAGGAGAAATACATACAGAAATGGAGATACGAAAAGAAATAGACTGAATGTCTGGACCTAAGGAATGAGGACGTTTAGAAAGAGATGCACAATAGAAGAGAAGCATTTGTAGTAGTTGCAGTATTATTATTATTATTATTATTATTATTATTATTATTAGTAGTAGTAGTAGTAGTAGTAGTAGTAGTAGTAGTGGAAGCTGCAGCAGCAGTAGTTGTAGCAGAAAAATAAATATAATGGCGAACACGGTCATATGCATGAAATTGTATAAAATACTATGTATGAAATTAAAATATCAATATAGAATATGTTTAAAGCACCAAACAATCTTTATTCAATCACAAAGAAGGCAGAACGACTCAAGTATTATGTATATATTATGTATATATATATATGTATATATATGTATATAAATATATGTGTGTGTGTGTGTGTGTATGTACGTACATATATATAAATATATGCATATATACATATATATATATATATATATATA
>NC_068991.1:58212390-58212959 GCF_001194135.2 Octopus bimaculoides
TATATATATATATAGTGTAGGTAAAAGTATATATGAATAAATAAATATATATATTGCGCGCGTGTGTATGCTTATATATATATATATACAGAGAGAGAGAGAGTGACAGAGAGAGAGCGAGAGAGAGAGAGACGAACATAGAGAGACATGAGAGAAGAAGAGGCAGACAGAGAGAGAGAGGGACTTATATGAATATATGCATATAAGTGATTTTATATATATAGAAAGAGAGAGAGAGACGGAGACAGAAACAGAATCAGAGACAGTGACAGTGAAACAGAGACAGAGAAATGGAGATGGGGACAAAGGAGAGAGGAAGAGGGAGATAAAGAGAGAGAAAGAGGCTTATATGAATATATGCGTATAAGTGATTGTGCGGGTGACACGTAAAAGCACCGACTACACTCTCTGAGTGGTTGGCGTTAGGAAGGGCATCCAGCTGTAGAAACTCTGCCAAATTAGACTGGAGCCTGGTGTTGCCATCCGGTTTCACCAGTCCTCAGTCAAATCGTCCAACCCATGCTAGCATGGAAAGCGGACGTTAAACGATGATGATGATGATGATATAT
>NC_068991.1:58213376-58214261 GCF_001194135.2 Octopus bimaculoides
TATATATGTATATAAACACACACTCATACACACACACGCACATACATATATATATATGTATGTTTGCGTGTGTATGTATGTATGTATGTATGTATGTGTGTGTGTGTATGTATGCGAAACACACGCGACATCAATATATTTAAAAAAGGTCTTGTAGGTATTATCGAGTGTCGTAAATCCTTTGTATTTACGACACTTGCAAGGAAAGACAGACATCAGTTTACCTTTGATGTTTAGTGAGCAAAATTAACTTATCGCGAAAGATAAGTATTGATTTGTTTGGAAATGTCTATGTGAAGGTGGCTGGCTGAAATAGAGAGGGCGAGATATAAAATGCTTTCAGAGATAAGGGATGATTGTCTGTAAGTAGAGAAAACAAACAGGTTAATTAAGATTACAAAGACAAATGTATTAAAGAGTATAATAATAATAATAATAATAATAATAATAATAATAATAATAATAATAATAATAATAATAGTAAGTACATACGGTGACCAGAGATAAGGTTAATAATACATCGCTATACGAGAAGATTTATTTACAAACATGGTACGGCGTAACATAAGTCGTTTTAATGAGCTGAAAGTCTCCGATCAGCTGAGAATATCAAAGCAATTAGTAGGCAGAGCCTCCCAATAGATGCGGTAAGAATCTGAGAAAGAAATTGCAAGAATGGGAGATAATTGCAATAAGATCAGTCAGTTGAAATATTTCCGCCATACGGGCGATGCAACCTGGGTTGCAACAGAGATTTAAGTAAAGGTTGAAAGCAACGGAATTGTCTTAGAGCTAATGGAAGCTTCGTCACTGAAACATACGTCATACATATACATACATACATACATACATACATACATACATACATGCATATATATATATATA
>NC_068991.1:58214669-58218353 GCF_001194135.2 Octopus bimaculoides
ATATATATGAGGAAGGTTTACGAAAGCAATGCATTTCCTTTTATACATTCGCAAGCCTGAAACGTTCGTATTCTAATGATTTCTAAATATCAGTATATGGTTTGATTCTATATGTGTACACACACACACACACACACACAACCACACACACACACACACACACACACAAACACGCACACACACACATATATATACATATGTGTGTTTGTATGTATGTATTTATGTATGTATACTGTCGAAATATTGTTTTAGCAAACTTTGCAAATGCAAGGGATTTCACTCCACCCGATCTTCTACGAAATGTCATGAAGTGAATTATTTTAGAATATTTAGCTCTTGAAATCTGAATCGCATAAAAAGGGAAATCAAATCATATTAAAATGCCTATGGAGCAGACGTATTTAGAACAAAGAATTTTTGCAATGTTCGTACGTATTGATTTGACGAATACACGTGGGAGACTAAATTCTATTCGTTCTTCTGAGAATTTATTTCTGTTTATATTGGACAGAAATTAGCTACTTAAAATTAGAGATTTTGTATTAATTATGTCCTACCTAATATATTAAAAAACTTATAAAGATTGTGATCAATAAATATTGTTTAGCTAGTCAGTCACACACAAACTTTTAATCCCTCAACAATAAAAGGTCAGCTCAAATACTACTAAACGTGTTAAAATTGTGAAGTGAATGAGGATGTTAACATCCTCATTCACTTCACAATTGTCTGTTTCAATTTTCACATTTTCTTCTTTTTCCATGTTCCATGCTTAAAATTCTTTGCCCCTCTGTAAAATTTAATAAACATGCAATATTATATTAAATTGTCCAATGTTATTCCTCATTCGAGGTTAGACTGTAGTCATATTAGTATATACTGCGTTCTTGCAGTATATACTAATATAACTATAATTCTTTGTATTACTTTCATTCATTTCAGTAGAAAATATTTTGTAACAGATTTGGTTTGCCTCAACAATATACAGATGCATCGATACAGGCATAATATATATATACGTGTGTGTGCGTGCATGAGAGTGTATGTGCGTGTATGTGTTACGTGTGTTTGTGTGTGTTTGTGTTTCAGAGTGTGGGGGGAGAATTGTGTGTCTGCCTACAATCGTCTGTGTTTGCACAGAGGAAAGAAAATGTTGATATATGAATAGATTAGGATTATTAAATGATTTTTCTATTTGTTGTTTAAATATTTTTACATTTGGAAATATATTATGGAAATATGGTTCCAGACGTTTAAATAAATACAAAACTGTATGAGGTGGCTTTAAAGTCTCAAGAAATGCAACTAGAACACAACTTCCCTCCCTACACACTCAAATAATTTATCATGTATGTATACATATGCATATATATATATATATATATATATATATACGATATGCGCACGGGCACATGCACAATCATAGACACAGGTACACACGCACGCACACACACATATATACGTATATTTAATGATATGCATATTTACAAACACTCACACACGCATGTATGGAGTTATGCTTATTTTTGTCGTTCTTTATATAGGAGTAGCATATGTGTGCTTCAGTTTGGCTTCTTAATTGTTTTAAAGTATTGATTTATCAAACATGTTAAATGGCTTATGTCGCTGGTGTGAAGATAAATAAAATTTTGTCCAGGATAGAAAACCGATTCTCTCCACACCATCATCTCATTCAAAGCTCATACGCTCTTTCCGTTTATGTTGAGGATCGACATCGTTCACATCCTTTGCGTCAATATCAGTGGGATCACTAAAGATAGAGCAGCTTTACTTTAGCAGCATCTCAACTGTTTCTGTCGCATCATGTGGGAGAATGTCGTTATCATCGATTAGGAGACCAACGGGTGAGACAGCGGTCCTATGCTTATTGGCATATGAACAGAACATTTTTAGGTTCTTTATAATATTTTTATTACCCACGGTTCATCTACAGCTCTTTGATTTTCAATGCAGGTTTTCATGTTGGTCTGCAGATGAAGGCTTTTTCCAACTCAAGCATTTTCATTCTTGCTGAATATGGATGCTGTTTGAGGGAGTATTTTAATTGGTTAATTATTTTTTTTATTAAGTTTTTTTATGCACCTGATGAGTGCTTTTCCTCTCATGTTTCTGCTTGTGCTTAGAAACTTCGTAGGAGCGTATTGTGAACACGTTTAGGTGACAATATCCTCAAAGTGCTGCCATGTGGTTTCAATGTCAGTAGACCTGAGAGTGAAAGACCAGTCGATAAAAGACAGATCCTTTCTAATTACTCCCTAATCAATTTTATGGAACTTAATGTTGTCAAATAAAAGCAGTGGAGTGGGTTTTGGTATGCCGGAAATTAAATTATCATGTCTGAGAGGAGAATCTTTTCGAATGAAATACTGTGAATGGAGCTAGAGTGGTTTGTTAATATCAGGTCTAGGATCATTTTATTCTTTCTTGTTGGTTCTAGCAACAGTTGTGTCAGGAAAAAAATCCATTGGAATAAAGAATAATTTTGCTGCTACTTTGTCTGGTGTAATGCAGTTGCCTAACTTCACAGTATTCAATAGATTAGATTGCATAAGAGAGGTTAAAGTCACCCAACACCAGTATGTTTCCAGAGTTGTATTTTTGAAGGAAGGACTTGATTTCGTTGAGACATTCTTCAAAGCACTTAAGAGGTGCTTGGGGAGGCCTGTAGAGAACAACAATGGTTATGTCTTCGGTCTTGTTGAACAATGATATGGATTCACAGTAACCATTGGAAAATATGTCCTAGACATCAATTGCAGAGGTGGCAAGGAGAAAAATGGCTGTTCCTCCATTTTTTCGGTCTGTACTATCGGTAGGGATGGTGATGAAATTTTGTATTTTCAGTTCGGCATCCATGTGAGTGTTGTTTAGAAAGCGATGCAGTGTGCCGTTTCCGCATGCCAACTTTCTATGTATGGGATCTTCCATTTTTGGGCATATATGTATGTATGTATGTATGTATGTATGCATGCATGCATATATATATGTATATATATGCATGTATGTATGCATATATATATACATATATACATATATGTGTATGTGTGTGTGAGTGTGTGTGTGTGTGTGTGTGTGCGTGTGTGTGTGTGTGTATGCATATGTCAGCTCCATACCGGTGGATAAATATTTCTTCCCTATGGGTTAACAAGGATATCAATAATTACACGTGCAGGAATCTCCCAACAATTAACAAGAGTGTCACATGCACACGTGTATGGACACACAGGCACACACACACACACAGGCACACACACACACACACACACACAGATACGCACAAATCAAACAGACTGCATTACGTGTTGCTCTGCGTCAGCAGACATATTATATTGGATAATCGAACTTGCCGCGTGAATTGGAGAATCAGATGTTTCAGACACTGACCTTCTTCAGGGAATAACGTAAAAGGGAAGAAATTAACGAGACAAACCAAAGTATTACATCATCTAATTTAAAACGAACTGGCAGCAACTCATGTATATATGAAAACATACATACGTACATGCATACACACATACAAACATACATACATACATACATGCAAACATACATAAATACATATATACATACACACACATATACACAAGAATATATATATGCATGTTCAAACGAACGCACACAGACACGCACGCGCACCCCCCCCACACACACACATATGTATAT
>NC_068991.1:58219270-58220269 GCF_001194135.2 Octopus bimaculoides
TGAGACAAGAACGCAAAACATCCAGACAGATGATACAAAAAGAGACATATGGACACACACACACAAATATGTATTTACACACATACACACACTTTCCTCTACAGCCTCTCCATTTCTTTTGTGAGTCGTAACATTATGTAATAAAATTCCCTGACCCTACGTGTGTGTGTGAATGTGTTTCTGCACGTTGTGTGTTTTTTTTATGTGTGTGCGTGTGTGCGTGTCTTTTTTTGCATGTTGTGTGATTTTGTGTGTGCGTACATATTTACATATAATTATTGTATGTCTGCTCGTCTGTTGATCTAGATGTGTGTGTGTGTGTGTGTGTGTGTGTGTGTGTGTGTGTGTGTGTGTTGCCAATCGATATGCCTTCCCGTGTTTATAGATGCACAAATGTCAATATTTTATGAATCAAATGTGCTGTGTATGCGCATAAACGTAAATTACGAAGTGAATAGCGAACAACCAGAAAGAGGGAGAGAAAGAATCGGAGGTGGGGAGAGATAGAGAGAGAGAGAGAGAGAGAGAAAGAAAGAGAAAGAGAGAGAAAGAGAAAGAGAGAGAAAGAGAAAGAGAGAGAGAGAGAGAGAGAGAGAGAGAGAGAGAGCAGGAAAGAAATAAAGGGATATACAGATGAACATAGGGAAGAAGGAAATAAAGGATATTAGGACAATAACGAAAGAAAATATAGTGATGAAATCAAATTAGGTTAATATGAGTGTAAACAATCTGAAATAAAATTTAAAAACTGAAATAAAACCAAGAAATTTATTGCTATTGTTTCCAGCATCTCTGACGATTGGAGATTCCTCGTCGAACTGATGAGGATAACTTTGGTGCTTGTCTGGTATGTATGGTAGTAGTGATGATCGTGATGGAGGTGGTTGTAGTGGTGGCGTTCGTGGTAGTGGTTGTATTTGTATTGGTGGTGATGGTACCCGGAGTGGCATTAGTGCTAGTGTGGTGGTGGTGCTTGTAGAGGTCGTGGTGGTGGTGGGG
>NC_068991.1:58220641-58225765 GCF_001194135.2 Octopus bimaculoides
GATGATGGTGGTGGTAGTGGTGGTGGTGGTGGTGTGGTGGTGGTGGTGGTGGTGTGGTGGTGGTGTGGTGTTGTTGTTGTTGTGGTGGTGGTGGTAGTAGTGGTGGTGATGGTGATGATCATGATCATGCTCATGATGATGATGATGAATGGTAATTGAAGTTTTATCAATGACGGTGGTCATGGGAATAGAGATGTGGTGGTCGTGGTATTGACGAGCATAATGACGATGATGATGACGACGACGACGATGACGAGGAAGTGTTGATGCCGATGATGATGATGATGATGATGATGATGATGATGATGATGATTTCCTCTACTATGAATACATGGCTTCATTTGTTGTAGCATGACGGATGAAACAAATAAGTTACCAGAATATTGCATTTGACTCAACGCAGGAGGCGAGCTGGCAGAATCGGTAACACGTCGGGAAAATGCCTAGTGGCATTTCATCTGTTTGTACGTTGAGACATTCAAAATCCACCGGGGTCGACGCTGCTCTTCATCCTTTTGGAATCGATAAAATAATCGCCCGTTGAACACCGGGATCGATGTAATGGACTTATATCCCTCCACCATCCGTTTTTGCTGGCCTTGTACCATAGCTTGAAATCAATAAAAATAATTTTTTTGTATGCTATTTAGCTACAATTTTCAATCGCTGTTTTATGGCTAACCTAAGCATTTCCTTTAAATTTGTATTTCTAAAAATATTTTTTAAATTGACAGAGATTAGGGAAGGTAACTTTTAAAAACTTCAAATGAAAGAAAACTTGTATTTTTAATCTTACTTCTTATATCTGCAAATATATATATATATAAATAAAACTGTCAAAATGTTGTAGTTTATTTTTCTGAGAAGGTTATATTACTTAAATTCTATTTTTTTCCTTCCGTATCTATTCTTTAAAACATTTGGATTCCTGCATTTTTGTTATTGATATTTTAGGCTTAATTATGACGTGAATATGCTTCCTCTAATCCATTGATATTTCGTATATGCTATTTCTTGCGTATGCCTACACTCATATATAAACACATTTATATATGTGTGCATGTATGTATGTTTGTATATATGTAAATATGCACGAATATACGTAGCAGTTACCCTAAATCATTCATTAGTATTCACCGTCAATTTATTTTTCAACCTCAGTACTCTATACTCCTATCAACGATGTAAATATGTCGTCCCTCTGTGATTAATGGTTCTATCGTGAGAAATGTGACTGTAAATATTCCCACAATATTTTCTCAGTTGGACTTGCACAAAATAGCTCCAGTCGTCAGATTTCCGAACACCCTTCTATGTTCATATGTATCCAGCATCTCACAAGTAGTAGTATTTTAAATTTCAAATATTTTGCTTCTTTTCTGCTGGTTTTCGGATTTATACTGTAAAACATCGATCTTCTTTTGAAGTATATCTTGTCAATCCCGGTGTTCAACTGGTAGCTATTTTATCGACCCAGGGAAAATGGAAAGCAAAGTCGAGCTCGGCGGAATTTGAACTCAGAAAGTACAGACGGACTAAATACCGCTAAGCATTTTTCCTGGCGTGGTACCGACTCTGCCAGCTTACCGCCTTAAGGAATCATTTTATATCAATATGAAATAAGAAATATTAACCATGGTGACCTCACCCGGTCATAAACCAAAAGCACTGTAATGTGTCGTCAAACGCTGATAATTAAATGAACTTGGTGAAGATATGAGGTTAGAACCAAAATATTAAGGTGTGTGATTATGCATAGCTGATCCATAGATAAGTGGTATATTAATCTATTTACTTACCAATCCTGTTGATATACATACATTTTTGTAATGTATCGATCACTCCTCAGGTTAGTATTTACTCGTTTACAATATTTGTCCTTCAACCAATAAATGCATATCAAATATAAACTTTCAGACAAAGAAGCAGCTAGTCATCAACAAAGCAATAAGTATATCACTAAAAGCAATGATAACGCCTCTGTATTGTAGACATATTTATAAATTAAAGCTAGTATGTCACGGCTGGAAAGCTGCTGATAATTGCTCTACTTCGATCACAGTTCTTTAGGGGGGAAATCTGGAAGAAAAATGGGACATATTTTTCAGGAAACAGTAAATTATAGATGTTTTTTTGCAAACTCGCCTCAGTCATATCATATCTTTAGTTTAGATTTTGCTAGAGGCAATATTGTTAATCCTTTCTATGGTTCTATGAAATAAATGACCTAACATGTAGCAGTTGTTGTCGTTGTCTTTACTTCGATCCTGATTGACTCGGATTCAATACATCTTCCTGATTTGACCATACATATCTATTGCAGCTTACCTAGTATATCCCGGACTACATTACCTATCGTATTTCCCGGTTTCAAACCCTACCATTTTAGGTTAATTTGGCCTTTCAATTCAAACTGATTGAACGAAATGATAATTCCCTCATTGGCTTTACTATCATCTATAAAATGGTGGAATGGCTGTGTAGTTATGTTTTCAATTTGAAATTTTTGTCGCTGTAAGAATTATGACGTAATAATATACATTTATAATAGGCGTTTATTTGAACTGCGTTTACATTTTGATATTTTTGCCGATGTAAGACGTGTTATTATAACGTAATAATACCCATTAATTATATATTCGTTTCAACTTAAATTATTCTCTAATTATTAGAGAATCTATTCTGACACGAAGATATTCATCCATTCTACATGGCAGCATCTTACATATTCAATGTCATTATTTCGCCATAGAATGGCACTGATTTAAAAGATCCTGACTGGTAATCTCGATGATGGCAAAGATGAATATCATGTCTATCCCAGACTATATTATCTAATGTATAACTCGATTTCAAACGCAATGATTTTGGAGTAATTTGGCTTTGAGTTCAAACTGCTTCAATGAAATGATAATTCTGCTTCAGTATTTTTCTGAATATATTCATCGCACTGATGATTATTGCTGCTATTTAGACAAACGTCGGTTCTAAATACATAGAACCAGCTCAAAAGTTTTGAATCCGGGCTCATCTGTATTTCATTCAAAATAAAATGTATCTAACATTGTTATCTATTGTGACACTGTCGCGTGTTATGGAGGGAAGATTTGATTGAAAATAGGTGAGAAAATCTGTGGGAAAACTTACAGATTTGGTAGGACATAGAAACACATGACATTAAGCGTACAATTGAATCCATGTCTCATGAGGGTCGAAAAATCTGACATTTCCAAGTTTGCTGCATTTCGTATCGCTTAATTCGCTGATTTGTGATGATTGTTACCTGGTCTTTATCTAGTCGTTATTTGAATTGTTACGAGACACGTTCATTCATATTCACCACATTGCCCTTTTTAATACACCGAAGCATCGAATAACGATGTTTACATCTTGATGGACAAATATTGGGTTATGAGATGAATTAGTTTCCGTTTTATTTTTCATTTTAAACCTTTCCAATGCGAATTGAATGAACACGAAATTTGCTTCTATTGTAGTGTTTTATAGGGTTTTCTGTAAGGCTATGACTTCTGTTTATCGTTTCTGAAATTTGAATGATTTTTACCTTTTCTCAGACGTATGACGGTGGAGTACCATGTCGAAATTAGTTACCAACGAATTTATCCCATAAGCCATTATTTTGTATCAGAACGATGCAATTCAATTATGTGATGTACAATTTCCACAATGATCTAAGTTATGAAAAATAGTTGTAATATTCTATACAACGCTGTACTTCTAATAGTATAAACACAAAAAAAGAAGCGTCTAAAAGTTTCTGAACCTCCTAGAAATGGAAGCTAATGTGTCTTCAATATGCCCGATTAAGCCATAAAAACGTGCGTAACTTTCTTTGAAAACTGCGGAGTTGCACTTCTACGGCGAGTGATAGGACCTGAGAGCTCAATCAATTGTTACTTTATATCAAAATTTTCTTTGCACTCTTTGGGACTTACTGATAGACGCAGTTCTTCTCCAATTATTCGAATACACATTTCTTTACAATGATATATTTTCTGAACATCTACGTATACATTAAAATACTCGTCATTTCTTAACCTCTGTGCATTACGCTCCATTCTACACGCTCATTATACAATAGTATATTTCCAAACAGGAACACAAAAAAAAAAAAAAGATTTATCCAAAATGCTACATTATTTATTACAAGTCTGCCAAACATTATAATTTCATTTATATATTAAGTTCTATAAATCTGGTTATAAATCTAGTCATCAACAATAAGAACATGACGAAAACAACATCAAAAAAATAACAGCAAAGATAACTGCAACATCAACAAAAGCAACAACAATAACAACAAGAATAGCCATAACATCGACAACAACAGCATTAGCTAAAAATAACAATATCACCAGCTGCCAGAAAATAGACGAAATAAACATTACGTATGTACGTATGGAACTATGGACAAATATACCAGCAGAAATAATTGAGGAATTTCATTTATCTCCCCCTTTCTTTTGTCACTACTTCCGGTAACATACACTCTAAACGGAGAATGCTATTTCCTTCCCTAATTGCAAATGCATTACTTTCAATTTAATCTCTCTCCCGTTTCTACCATTCAAAATGTATTCTCTTGCTTAACATTTTTATCATATAATTCCATTTATCCTTTCTCATTCCAACCTCATCCCTTTGTTCACAAATATAATCCATTATTTATTATTAATATCATTCAATATATTGTTGTTGAAATTGTTATTATCATTATTATTATATATTAGTATTAACATTATTATTATTATCCTTATTATTATTATTATTATTATTATTATTATTATTATTATTATTATTATTATTATTATTATTATTATTATTATCATCATTATCATTATTATTATTAGTAGTAGTAGTATTAGTATTGTTATTATCGTCATCATTATTATGCTGCTGTTGTTGATCGTTTTTCTATTATTCTGATTCTTTGTTATATATAGATATGTGTGCGTATGTATATGCGTGTGTTTGTGTGTGTGTGTGTATGTGTGTGTGTGTGTGTGTATAAAGATATATATGTATATATGTATGAATGAATTTATGTAAGCATGTACGAAGGTATGCAGTATGCATGTATGCATATATATATATATATATATA
>NC_068991.1:58226348-58229358 GCF_001194135.2 Octopus bimaculoides
ATACATATATATGTGTGTTTATATATACTCATATACATATATATATATGTATGTATGTGTGTGGATATATAGATTTGTACATACATATATATGTGTGTTTATATATACTCATATACATATATATGCGTGTGTGTGTGTATGGATATATATTTATGTACACATACGCATATATGTATATATGTATATATTTGTATATAGACATACACGCACATATACGTATGTATGTGTGTGTGTAATTATTAATGCATGTCATCTTGTACGTGATCTACGTTATTCTTAGCCAGAGAGAGCGAAAGCGAAACGTATCGTATTCAGAACAAAAATATACTAATAACAATAATAATAATAATAATAATAATAATAATAATAAGAAGAAGAAGAAGAAGAAGAAGAAGAAGAAGAAGAAGAAGAAGAAGAAGAAGAAGAAGAAGAAGAAGAACAACAACAACAACAACAACAACAACAACAACAACAACAACAACAGCAACAACAACAACAACAATAATTACAACAATAATAATAATAATATTGATAACAACAAGAAGAGTACCACGAAATAGAAGCCAATTACAAAATCAATGAACACACGAAAGTGCTTCGGGTGTGCGTGTGTATATGTGTGTTTGCTTGGTGTATATATCGGTATGTGCGTGATTTATGTGATGGTATGGTGGTGAACATTTTCCATAATGTGAATTAAGTCTACGCGTAGAGAATTTTAAAACATAGATTTCCATTGTTTCGTAACAGAATGAGTGACTGTATAGATGTATGAAACAGTTTTTGAGAGGGAAGAGAAATATTTTTGAATAATGAAGTAGAAGAGAGTGTTAACGGTAAATCTATACGAAAGAACAACATACATATGTATGCATATGTATATATGTTTGTGTATATATATAGGCAGAGAGGAACACATAGATTTACATTCATTGCTATGTAGATGTATACATGTGTGTGAGCATACATATATATAATAAATAATTTGGACAAATACGTATATATAATAAATAATTTGGACAAATACGTATAATTCGATTAGTGTGTTTAAATTTTGAGTAGAGCACCGGCACAGTCTTCCCCGAATTTGATGGGCATATAACAACAAACCTGTCGACACTAAAAATCTCGAGTGAGACTTCTTTATCAACGTACCAGAAGTGACTCAGACTGATGGATCGAAACATATGTTGTACCTAATTGTTATTGTTTTATTCTGTTTTATACATCAATATTGTGCTAACACCTATCTGTCCTTTGTGATGTATTGCCCATTTTTGTTTTGAGTTCCTGTGGCCAATAAATTAAACATTATTATTATTATTATTATCATTGACTTAGCACAGCTTCTAACAACTTCTAACTACGGTGTCAGCTGTTCACTGCCAATGAATTAAGGTAACAAACACCTCTTATTTTTCGAGGAAATTCTGGAGTATTCGAGCGGTTCCAAGCAGTACTGTTTTCTGAAAGTGTTCCACCCTCATTGCAGCCCCTATTTGTTCCATGTGCTTCTCAAGATTTTTACTCACTGTTCCCTGGGCTCGGACAATTATTGGTACGAGTACCTACTTTTTCATCGACCACAACTGCTTAACTTCCCAAGCTAACATGTCATATCTATCGAATTTTCTTTCTTCCATATTGCATAACTTGTTGTCAGCTGGGCATGCTATATCTATGATCCAGAATAGTTTGCTTTCTTTCTCAATTAAGACTATGTCGGACTTCCTATTCTCTGTCTCATGGTCGCACTGAATTATAAAATCCCTCAGGATCTTTACATTATCATTTTCGATGATGTTTTCGGCTTTGTAGTCATACCAATTTTTTGCTCTGTCAAGTCCATACTTGTTGCGAAGTGTCCAATGGACAGGCCTGGCTATATTGTCGTGGCGTCTCTTATATTCCTTCTGGGCTAGTGGCGTACATCGGCTGGTAATATGCCATATGGTTTCACCATTTTGTCCACAGGTTCTGCACTTATCACTTTCTGCTGTGTTGTCTATTCTGTATTTTATGTAGTTTGTTCTTAGTGCTTACTCTTGGGTAGCACATATTAGAGCTTCCGTTTCCGGTTTTAAATCACTTTTAGTCATCCACAGCCATCCTTTTTCTCTGTCTGTCTTATTTTCAATATCCCTATGAAATCGTCGATGTATTATTTTCTTTACCCACCTATTTTCAGTTTTATTCGTTTTCAGTTCCTTGTACAGTGCTTTATCTTTGCAATATTTCATCCTACATAGGCCTGTCCTCCTTCTAATAATAACGGTTCTGTGGCATTTTTTACATACCATGCTATGTTGTTTTCCTCTGCTCTAATACTGTGTTCGCATCCAATAAGTCCTCTTCCTCCTCTTTTTCTTCACACACACAGTCTGTTTTTGTCAATTTTTGGATGGAGTATCACATATCTAGCCAGTAACTTCCTTATCGTTCTGTCTAAGTTGTATAGTTCGTCTAGTGTCCATGGGATTACTCCTGCTCCATACCAAAGGAGTGAAAACGTCCAGGTGTTGACAGTTTCAATCTTATTCCGTTTGTTTAATTTCGACTTAAGGATCAGTCTCAGTTTGCGTAAGTACTCCACCTTAAATTTTTCTGTCATTTCTTTCTCCTTCAATTTATCCGTTTCCAAAGTCGCCAAGTACTTATAGCCCGTCTCTACTATCTGCTTCATAACCTCCCCCGATGGTATCGATAGCCCGTCCATACATTTGATTTTGCCTCTCTTCAAACCTAACTTTCTCAGTCCGAATTCCATTCTGATATCAACACTGAAGGTATACACCGTATCAACGAGGGAACTGACTTGGGATTCATCTTTACAATAAAATTTGAGGTCATCCATGAATAAGAAATCGTTGACTTTTCTTGGCGGCTTTTGAGTACATATCCATCCTAGTTGTATCAAGCACAATACAAGGATCAGTGGGGAAAGCAGTCCCCTTGGAAGATGTCCTTCCTGATTTCTACTATCCCTAAGCTTCTTCCCTATTCTGTCAGG
>NC_068991.1:58229871-58232046 GCF_001194135.2 Octopus bimaculoides
GGGATCAGTTTTTGTATTGTCTTTTCTTTTTTCTTCTTCTTTGTTTGTTAATTTTGCAGTGTTTGTAGTTTTTTCCATTGTTGATGTTGTTGATATTGGTTTTGTTGTTTTCTGTGTGGGTGGCGGTGTGGGCAGTAAGGTTTTTTATAGGTTTTGTTAGTTCTTGTTGTTGTTGTTTTTTAGGGCAGTCGGACACTCCTTTTTTAGGTGTGCCTCGCTGTCGCATAAATAGCAGCGAGACCGCCTGCCCTCTACCACTACATATAATTTTTGATCTGGTGACACACGTATGTAAGGTGAAATTTTCTGGATTTCTTTTTCGTTTATGTGGAACAAGATTTGTATTGTTTTTCCTGTCCAGTTGTTGTTTTCTCCAACAGGGATTTGGAGGATATTTATGTTCTCCATGTCGACACATGTGGCCGATAGCAACCATAGTGTGTCTATTGTTGGAGGTGCGTTTTTTATTGTTACCTTTGTTACCCTTTGGCCAAGGTAACTAGGTATCATTGTTATTTCTTCTGTTTGAAGAGTTAGCGTTGAAAATCACTTGGGCATGGGCAAATTTATGCCAACAAGCGATGTGTTGTTTGTCAGACCAAATTGAGTGCAAGCATTTCTCAATCTTGTCTGTACTGGCCTGTTCTGGCCTGTTCTGGCCTCCTACTTTTTGTGTTAATAACTTTGTATATGATGGTCCTTTTGTTTATGTCTTGTAATGTTTGTTCGGGGATGTTTAATTGGACTTCATTATTTTATGTTGTTATCATTTTTCTCATTTCTATTATCTGCTGTGTGGTATAAGACACAATTATTTCCCTTTGCTTCAAATCTTTAGCAAAGTTTGTTTTTTTTGTTATTGTTGTTGTTATTGTTGCTGGTGCTGGCGCTGGTGTTGGTGACAAATTTGGCACTTGTGACTGTGTCAGTGGTGTTGTGACTTGCTTTTTTTCCTTTTCTGTATTGTTAGTTTTATTTGCTGTGGGAAAGGTACGTAAGTTTCCTTTATTTGAAAAGAAAAGAGCTATTCGTTTAGCTATTTTGATTTTTTCCTTCCTCTCTTTCGCTTGCTGCTGGTGAAGAGAACAAAGGTTGAGTTGAACTGCTGCTGCTGCTGTTGTTGTTGCTGTTGTTTATGGTGGTGATGGCGTCAGCAGAAATGGTACTGACGTCAGAGGCTTTGTTGACGGTATTCGTGCATGGTCTTGTAACCTTGGTTATATTTTTGTTTTTGTTGTTGGTGCTGGTGGTGGCGGTGTTAACGTTCATGTTAACACTTGTAACTGTTTGTATCATGCTTTTTTTCCTTTTTCTTCACTCCTTCGTGGGGAAGGGAGTGTAGGAAAGTCAACGTCAAAAGAAAGTCTGCAAAATTCAGCGTTCGTTGAAAGATCGCCTTCATGGCTTAAAGACGCCATCCTCAAAAACAAAGATGGCTAAGAAAGCCGAAATCAATTTTGTAAAATGTGGAAATATGCCACACAGGGCAGATTTCCTGTGCAACCAAGTTACACAACATAATCTATGAGTTGTCACACAACTTTTCTATATAAAATTCAATTGACATACACAGTTTTGAAAGCAAAAATAATGAAAACTTACGGAGGCGATGCGTCTACCGTTCGTCCATAAATATAGATAGATAGATAGATAGATAGATAGATAGATAGATAGATAGATAGATAGATAGATAGATAGATAGATAGATAGCCACACAGGGCTCAACACACATGGGACACAATGTAGAGCTTTTATTTTTGGGAGGGGGAAGGAGAGAGGAAAAAATGGGGCAGCGGGTGTCGATCAAAAGGGATCGTAGGAAGGAAAAATAGGGGAGTTCAATCAAAAGGGATCAGATAGATAGATAGATAGATAGATAGATAGATAGATAGATAGATAGATAGATTAATTGATTGATTGATTGATTGATTGATTTGTTGATACATTTCTTTTATTAGCCACACAGGGCTCAACGAAGATGGGACAAATACAATGTAGAGCTTTTCTTTTGGGGAGGGGGAAGGAAAAAAAGAAAGGGTGGTGTCGATCAAAAAGGATCGTAGGAAGGGAAAAAGGGGGAGTTCGATCAAAAGGGATCAGAAAAAAAAAGGCCGATCAATAGGGATCGTGTATCACACAGTAATGTTCTCGTGTAAAAAGAGGGGAGGACAGTTT
>NC_068991.1:58234418-58236211 GCF_001194135.2 Octopus bimaculoides
TATATATATATATATATATATATATATATATGTGCATATATACATATATGCATGTATGTATATATATATGCATATATGTGCATATATATATATATATATGTGTGTGTGTACATATATATTATATATACATATATCGAGAGAGATAAATATATAGATAAATCGATAGATTAATAGATAAATAGATAGATATATAGATAGATAAATAAATAGAAAGATAGAGAAATACATTTCTTTTATTAGCCACACAGGGCTCAACGAGAAATAGAAGTCATACACCTATGCACATATATACATATTTGATCTACATACATATATATGTGGGTGTACGTGTGTGCGTTCGTGTTTGTATTTATATGTGTACACACACACACATATGTGTGTGTGTGTGTGTGTGTATCAGCAGTAAAAGTCCTTATCAGACAAATGTTACAAATACAATAATCGGGAATCGTGATGTTGAATTACTCTGTAGCTTCTGCCAACGACAGCTGTGTAATAAACACACACACACACACACACAGACCTTCATAGACAACCACTTACACCCACGCATACACAATTGTTCCTCCATTCAAGCGCACGTACGCACAATGACATCCACAGACTCAGAAGTGCGTATGTGTGTGTGTGTGTGTGTGTGTACCGTTGTTGTGTGCATATACCTCTATGCGCCTCTCTAAGTGTTATTACGTTGGTATACTATGTGATGTAATGTCTGCTAAATGAAAACACTGTAGAAATTGCAGATAGATAGACAGATCGATAGGTACCGTGAGCAAGACAGAGAGAAAGAGAGAGAGGAGGAGGAGGAGAGACAAATAATTATGGAGAGAAGAAAAGCGGGAGGAAATAAAAGTGGGAGGGAAGAGAGATGGGAAGGTAGAAGAAGAGAGAGAGAAAACAGCGTAATCTCTGTGTCTGTACAGCAGTCTCGCGCTCAAAAAAACTTATTGAATGCCTAAAGTAGACTTTACATATCTTTATAGATCGGTTGTTTCAGTCGTTAAATTTCGGCCATGCTGGGGCACTGCATCAAAATGTTTTTGTCGATTGGATAGACAGCAGTTCTAATGTTTTAAATGTGCTATTGTGGTACATATACTATCACCTCGGATCCCGAGCAACTTAACTTTAAGGACGCGAACAAAGGAACAACAGTCGTCAAGTGGTGGTTTGGGTGACACACGCGCATGCACACACACTCACACACACACATACACACACACACACACATACACACACACACACACACACACACACACACACACACACACACACACACACACACACACACACACACACACACACACACACACACACACAAAAGGTGATAGGTAAGTAGATAGATAAACAGGCAGAGATAGAGACACAGACAGAGAGACAGACATACATACATACAGATAGACAGACATACAGATAGACAGACAGACAGACAGACAGAGACAGATAGATAGATAGATAGATAGATAGATAGATAGATAGATAGATAGATGTTTGTGTGTGAGCGTATGTGTGTGTGTTTGCATGTGTGTGTATCTCTGTGTGACTTTGTGTCTCTGTTTCTCTCCGATATACTGATTCAGTACCAAAGTTGGTTTGTTTACGCCCCTGTAAATTAACAGTTCGACACAAGGGAGCCCTAGATTAGTTCAGTTAATCCCTTCAAAGACACGACATATCCGCAATCCAATGAATGCATCTATACATATGAAGCCATGATAGATCGTTGACGAAACACCATTCAATTTTTTTCTCCGTGTTTTTCTCCTTGTTTTCTCCGTATACTTTCTGTT
>NC_068991.1:58237298-58239472 GCF_001194135.2 Octopus bimaculoides
ATATACATAAGTATTATAAATACATACATACACATACATATATATATATGTGTGTGTGTGAGTGTGTATGTATGTATGTATGTATGTATGTATGTATGCACGCATGTATGTATGTATGTATGTATGTATGTATGTATGTATGACTATCATACGGGAATAGGGATTTTAAATCTGAGCAAGTACCTTATATGCACTCTGCTATAATCCCAATCTGGTTAACGCCATCGAATGATTGGAAACATGCAGAACCCCAAGATTCCTAGTTCGATTCCAGGCAGTGACCTGAATAATAATAATAATCATAATAATAATAATAATAATAATAATAACATCGAAAATACCTTAGGAATGAGAACTCGGGTCCGAAATTTACCCCAAGCCACCCGATGAAGGCAGGAGGGTATATCAGCCGAAACGTTGTGTTAATAACATACGGCATGAGGACAAATATCCCTCAAACGTAAATAATGTAAATAATGTAAATAATGTACATGCAGCATTGTTTAATGTAAACAATTAAGCAGCACTTCACACAACAGATAAATCCTGTGGCTTCATTGGATTTCATACATTATACAGAGTATAAAATCAAGACATCACAAAGAAAGCAGAATTATACAGCTTCAAAAAACTTCTTAACAACCGGTGTTGGTGTGATTATATCCCTGTAAGTTAGCAAATTAGCGGTTCAGCGAAATATGTCGATGGAATAAGTACCGAGCTTTAAAAAAAACATACTGGGGCCGTTCTGTTCGACTGAAATTCCATAGGGCGGTGCTCGAGAATAATTGATATGTATTGACTATAATAAGTAAACGATAAAAAATAGTTTATTTCTGTAATATGTTGAGATAATTATATTCCTCTAATTGATAACATAACACTTTTTTCTAAGTTGATTCTAATTTCAAATCTTAATGATTGTGTTATGTCTCAAGCTACTGCTATCTAGCACCTTCGGATTATCTCTACTCAACCGCTACTCGACTGTTACTCAACAGCTACTCAACACCCTTACCACGGCCAGACTACCTCTATTTATATGTATTGGGCGATCCTACTTCTTCGACGCTTGGGGGCGTCGACACAACAGAAAGAAACCCGTGTAGTTTACTTAAACATTGTGATACAAGTGTAAAATGGCCCAACCCGTACAGCACTCAACAGGGCCGGGTCATCATAGACAAGCACTTCCTTATTCCATTCATTCCTGATGATACGCCTTTGTGCTTCTGTTATATAAAGGTTACCAGACTCTCCTTTTCGCATTGTAAGATCTCCACTTTTAGTATTTTGTCATTTTATATCAATGTTTATTGTAGCTCTCGGTGAATGGAGCGCTGATGTGAAAATTGTTACAGACCAAGCAAATATTTCATAGGTTTATTCTGCTGCTTTGACTAGTTCTCACAGCAACTGTCTGCAAACGAAGATCTTTACAAGCGACGAAATCCTCATAACGATCGTTTTAAATGACGTAATAAACGCTTAGCCTGTCAATGTATATCTATGAGCAGCTGAATGCTAGAACGCTAACTATATTTAGAGAAAATGTGAAAGATATTATGTTTCCCAATGTTCCATTCTTTTTAGCGAAGGCATGTGGCCGTACGGTCATGAGTTCAATTCCCGATGATTCGCTGTATCCTTGGGACAAACACTTTATTTTACGTTGCTCCAGTCCACTCAGCTGGTAAAAATGAGTTGTAACCGTAATTGAAAGGGCTTACCTCGTCACACTCTATGCCACGCTGAATCTCCTTAACTATCTTAAGGGTACACGTTTCTGTGGAGTGCTCAGCCACTTGCGCGTCAACTTCACGTGCGGGCCGTTCCGTTGATCGGATCAACTGGAACCCTCGCCGTCAAATCGACGGAATACTAGCTATGTACCTCTATATTATTGAGGTATATCTCAATTCTCCATTTCTATTTAGTTCTCTGTTAATCGCTTTGCACAAAATGTTTCGAAATATTTGCGAAAATATTCAAACAATTACTATATGCGTGTCTCCTTGTGTATGTATATAATTGTCATTCTATCTGTTTCTCTCTCTCCCTTTATCACTCTTACTTACCCTCTATCTCCCCCTCTCTGTATATATTTATATACACACACACACACATATATATATATATATATATATATATATATATATATATATATATATATA
>NC_068991.1:58239847-58249460 GCF_001194135.2 Octopus bimaculoides
TATATATATATATATATATATATATATATATGTATGTATGTATATATATATATATACGTATATATATACCGACATGCACACATTCATAAACCCTTTTAAATGAGAAATACGAAACTATACATTGGTTTGCTTTACATTAATATGCATGCTTTTATTAACGCTGGAAGCTTTATTATTTTTTGCTCTTTATATATTTTTACCCTGTATTTGTATTTTTCACCCAGACTGTAATATCTTTCTTTCTTATGTAATTATATACTGTAGCATATTATTAATTTCTCACATAACTGACATTGCTACAGAACGAAAACGTGAGTAGATTGAAATCCTTAGATATCACCGATATATTATTGTTTCCTGTACGAAGGGCATTCATTATAATTTCACGTAATATGATAACACCTTTCTCAAAGGCATGCCTATCACAGCTGCTTCCTGATATTTGTTCGCAATAGACTAGACTGAAAACAAAATGGCCGTCATTCGTAATTGATGTTGCTACTGTTATTACGTTTTTTTCTTCTTGTTATTGCTGCTGTTTATCCCAAAGGCAGCTTCGATTGAGCATACAAATGATCATTGGTGTTCCAGTTTTGACCGTCACCTATTTCTCTATATCGATTATTACGTTTTCATTGTCTTTTTTTTTTATTTCCTTCTTTGTGTGTATATGTGTGTGTGCGGGTGCGTGTGCGTTTTTGTGTGAAAGTGTGTGTGTTTATGTTTGCGTCTGCGTATCCATGTGTGTGTGCGTGTGTGTGTGTATGATGCTAAGATGTTATTTGAAAGAATTTGATTGTTATTATTAGATGGTTGAACGTTGTCATTCAAGACATGGCATGTTAGTTACTGCTTTAATGCTGAATAATAGCAGGCAGGAGCGTGGCAGCAATGACATGTCTCGCACGACATACGGCAACAGACAAATCTGAATCTTCGTAAATGCCTATGACATAACACTGAAATACACGTACCCCATGATGGTACTGGGATAAACGGTTCTGTGTTACGACAGTCATTACAAATTTGGCTATAATCCAACGCTCTACTGCTTCTTTTCTCTGCACTCTTGAATTCAGTGTAAGATCAAATTTTCATTCTTCATATTAGCGCAAGTGTGGCTGTGTGGCAATGACTTTGTTTCCCAACCGCGCGGTTCCCGGTTCAGTCCTACTTCGTGGTACCGAGAGCAAAGGTTTGCACTATGGCCCTTCGGCTAACCAAAACCTTATGAGCAGATTTGGTATATGGCAATTGAAAAAAACCGTCGTATATACGTATATGCATATATATATCTATATATATATGTGTGTGTGTGTGTGTGTGTGTGTGTGTGTGTGTGTGCGTGTGTGTGTCTTTTTCCTTGCGTGCGTGTTTTTGCCTGCCTTTGTCCCCACAACCGTTTGACAACCGGTGTTGTGGTTTGGCAAAAGCTACCCCTACTGGAATAAGTACCAGGCTTTACAAAAATATAAACTGAGATCGATTCGCTCGACTAACATTCTTGAAGTCGGTGCTCCGGCATGGCTGCGGTGTAATGACTGAGTCAAATAAAAAATGAAAGACGAAAGATAAAGAAGATACCAGTGAAGTATTAGCCATTCCTTCCTCTCTCTTTTTAGTTCTCTTTCTCTCTGTTGGTTCTTTCTTGCATTCTGGAACAACGCAACATAAGAACAATTGCGGGAAGTCTTTTTCTTCGAATATCAAAATTGGATTGAGCAAATGTTTCTCATAGGAGGACTGATATGCTCTAAGAACCTTCCGTGGTTGTATGTATGTGTTACACAGTAGCAACTGGAAAAAGAGAAAGAGAAATATATACAGCTACTACCGTATACCAAAGTTAACTACTTTCAATTCGTTGCTTAGCTCACTCCAACTCTATTTTCAACTCTTATATATAACCTTACCTCGTAGCTTATTAACTGCTATGCAGTCGCAAGCACAGTTGAGTACCTGAGAAATCCATTTGCAATTGCGTGATTCTCGATTTGATCTTGAGACGTTGTCTCCTATGCTATTATATTCCACAACGTCATGTGAGTAAAATATTATTGTGGTAATTGTGTGAAAGATCCCAGTATATCTCCTGGCGATGTACATCGGCAGATAATATAAAGAACGGCGAGAAAACCAATAAAACTGTACCCTTAATTACAAGTATTTTCTGGATTTTGTTCTATTCCCTTGTCACTCTTGTCATCATAATTTCAATGAAGCATTTATTGAACATTCGATTAACAGGTAACCGATAAATCCATCCTCCACAAAATGGGATAGAAAGTAAAATAAACAAATAGCCAAAGTTAGATAATGCCTCAAAATAACATATTGGCTGTCGTTAGTTTCTAATGTATGCTAATACTAAAACGTTTTATTCTTTAACTGGAGACGACAAACCGTAGTTTTGTTCGTCTATTCATAATGTAACGAAGTGGTAAGCTATATCTTAACTGAATAAGGTGTGAAGGCGCCAGAGATTATAGTTAAGGCACTATGCTAATTACGCTGAATCGGATGGTGCGTTACGTTTTTAAAAAACTAATCCATACAGTTTAGGTGATCCGAAAAGGGTTCATTTGGCTCCTCAACCTATAAAGCGTGGCTTCAGGAAGCTATTCGTAAATCCTTTTCCACAGGAGGGAGAGAGCTTTAAGTATTAGCGGAGCAAGTTTCCTGCTCTATTAGAATCCAAGGCTGAAGAGGGTGTATATGTAGGACTAGCTATAAGGAAATTCTTCAAGGATGAACATTTTGAAAACTCTCTTAATGATTCTAAAACGATGGATTAGTTTTGAAGATGTGATGAAGAACATCTTGGGTAACCACAAATATCCAAACTACAAAACATAGTTGGAAGAACGCTGGAAAATTTGTGTCCTTAGGATGTAAAATAAGCATTAAAGTTCATTTCCTAGAAACCCATTTGGATTTCTGTCCGGGAAATGTGAAGCATGTGAGTGAGGAGCAGATGTAAATGTTTCGTTAACGCCTAAAGGAGATGTAGAAAGATATCGGAAAGGATGGAATGGCAATATTATGATCGACTACTGCCAGATAGTGCTTCATGAATGTCTATCACACATGAAAGTGTTCCAAACGTATTTTCTAAGTGTGAAAGAAGAGACTTTGAGGTGTTGAACGTAAAAAATAAACAGAATCCTTATAAAAGTCTGCTCTGTTAACTTTCAAATGCATTTGCGCCATTTTATTTTGCTAAATATAGTACCAAATTCATTTTTATTATATTCATTTTGTCCAACCATATGTCATCATTAAATTGTGCGAAAGCCTTCGGTAATGTGTAAAAGCTTTTTTGATATTTTGAATTAGCACCACAGAAATATCAATAGATAAAGTAACATACAAATATCAAAGCTACTTTCAAAATATTCCATGTCGCAGACCTGTGTTATTTGTAAAAGACCAACATAATTTAACTCTTTGTGGAGTAATCTAATATTCTGTTAATTCTTTACGGGTGTTGTCATTTACTTCTTCACACAGCCCAAGAAACAAATCTTCATTCCTAAACTCAACCATCATCGCCTCAGTCCAGTCAATAAAATCCACTCACGACAAATCTACATCGAAATATATTGTGTATCCTAAAATCGAATCCTTACCTATCAAGTGTTCGGTGAAAAGCTTATTTCTGTGTTGGCTATAAACCAGAAACAGAATATAATTCTGAATATCGATAGTTTGTGGAGACATAATGAGATAACGGGATTATTTGCCGTTTACATTGTCCTGTTCACAATATGGTGTATATAAATGACGTCATAAGAAAATAACTTTAAACTGGAAAATACTGTGAGCAGCATAGCTCCGGAATGCAACATTTTCTCTTATTTAAATTTCGGTATTGAGATAATATAATTAATTGTAATTTCTACGTTGTCCTGTATTTCTGTTTCCGTTTTGATTTTTTTTAAATATTTCTTTTATTTAAACAGACGATTGATCGGTAGCATTAAGTCACCGATGTGATATACATATTAGATACTTCTGCCTGGTTGTTTTACAAGCAGAGTTTCTCAACAAAAAAGATGTACTTAAATGATTACAAGTTAACTTTCTTCTATTCAAACGAAGGAAGAATGTCTCTTCCCTCTTGCTCAGTATCTGAGTCAGTAAGTCGACAATTTCTAAACGTTTTATTTAGTACTGCACCAGTAATACGTTTACGGCACTGCATTATAGTTCACTTCATAATGAGGTTGTAGGGTTTTCTATTTCTCTTTCTTTCAACATACAGGTATATTTGTACAATGGAAAGGAAATTCAGAAACTTCTGGATGTAATGGTTAGAGAAAGTGAGAGGAAGCGTATGTTCCTAAATTTCAAGAAGACACAGATTATGGTGGTGACAACGAAAGGTAGTCCAAAGTGCTTGTTGAAAGTGAACAATCATATCATTAAGCAGGTATCATCCTTCAACGACCTTACAACTTTTATCGCAGAAGATGCAAGATGTGTGAAGAGATCAAAAGTACAGTGCTGGCAGAATATGCTTTCTGAAAATTGTGTGCTCTGAGCATCAGTACCGAGCTCCCTATATTGAACTGCTGTGTCTACCCTGTATTAATGTATGGATGTGAAGCATGGTTTAGGACATCAGGAATGAGAAAGTGCTCGGAGAGGTGTGGAATGTGCTTCTTTATGAAAATATTGAGGATAGCATGAACAAAGTGTCTAAAGAAATGATGATTCGGGCAACGTTAAGTAAGAAACTGCTTCGTGAGGAAAGACTCAAGTAACTGAGATTTCTTGGTTGCGTGATCAGGAGAGAGGGCCTGGAAAGTTAGCGATGACCAGAAAGAATGAAGGGGAAAAAGCAGAGGAAGGAGAAGGATGATATGGATGTCAAGATTGACAAACTGGTTGGAAGAAAGTGACATTAAATACCAGGAAGTTGAACTGTTACAGAAAACAAATAACAGAGAATTGTGACATGACATGACAATCTATTTCTTACATTCTGGACATGGCACCCAAAGAAGATGATGTGATGAAGAATTATTACAAAACCTCAATGCATGTGTCGGTATTATGAAACCGACTTCAAATGTATCTTACGTCTACTTTTTCCTCTATGATTGCTCTTGTGTTTGTGTGCATGAGTGCGTATACGTGTGTGTGTGTGTGTGTGTATATATGTGTGTGTGTGTGTGTGTGTGTGTGTGTCTGTGTGTGTCTGTGTGTGCATGTAAATGTCTAGGTCAAGATACTGCCGTTAGACGGTGCTTCCAATCGTGTTTTCGCCCATTCACTCACATGTGAAGTTGTTCTGATTTATCATCGAGCATTTCTGTCTACTAAATTGTCTGCATCTCATAGAAACTTCAGAGTTAAAAAAAAAAAAACACACATGAAATAATACAATATACTTCTTCGACCGTATCTGCATTCCAGTGGATATACATTTATGTGCGTGTGTGTGTATGTTGAAAATATTTTTGATGGAAATATTTTTGATGCATTAAGTAATGCTGGGCATTGGGAATACGAAATAAGGTATTAAATTTCAGATTCAAGAAAATTTATTTTATTTTATTTTATCTTATTTAAATCTAGAATATACGATAACTCTTTTTATAATGCGTTTCTGATATTTAAGAATTTCGTCTTACATTTTGTTTGCTTTTATTTTTTTTTTTTATTTTCTTCATATTATAATCTAAAATAAATTTCACTTAAGTTTCATTGCTGCACGAATGTTTCATGTCTCCCTTGTAATGTAACCTAATGTTATGAGCTATTATGAAGTTATTGCGTATGAGATTTTCTTTTTACTTTCATTGAGGCTCAAGTAACAGATTTGTTTAAGAAAATATTCTAATGAAAAGAAGCTAGTATATTAACAGATAACGTTGATTATCAGTTACGTTGAAAATAACCAAATTATTGCTCTCTAAACGAAAGGAATTGTTTTCTTCTTTTCTAATAAACCGAGAACCTGATATTTATATAAAGATAAAAAACAAGGCAGAATTTTTGTGTTCGTTTCTGTTTATTTCTTGAATTCTTTTTCTCAGTCTTTTATTAAATAGAAATTAAAATAAAGACATATTCCGAGCGATTGATACACAAGACAATTCGATGTTTTATACGAACAATAAAAGTATAAGTGGCGAGAATGAGGAAAAAATACTGGAGTTTGTCAAATTTATTTGATTGACCGAAATGTTAATGTCCATTTCACATTTTTTACAAATGAAATTAATATAAGGTTGTAATTTCTATAGAAAACTCTTAAAGCTTGTAAAGGCTGTTTAGATGTATTTGACTTTCAAAATTTAGTTGTCTTTGTGTTTGTGCGTATTTTAACATAAAAGAAACAGAAACTGTGTCGATTATTCAATTCACAAATACAAGATGAAACCTGTGTCGCCATTTTATTGTTACAATTGTTAGAATTATGTTTTTTGTTTCTTGTGCTATTTTCATTAATATAATTCACTTCATTATTTCAATTCATAGCTCTTCACTATACCAGGATTCCGTATGATGCAGTTTACAACAATACGTGGTGAAGTTCGAAGAAACATCTGAAGGCATCGCTAGAAATGTTTATTTTAAATACAAAAATATTACTGTATATCATGCCTTATTTAATTGTTATTTTTTTAAAATTAATTCTCAAATAAATAAACGAATACCTGACAGAAATTATCTCTAGAACAACGAAAGAAGAAACCTAGAACTCGTTTTAGTTTAACGGGTTAAATAATTAGCTGGGTCATACTATTCGAAATTGCATTAATATCTTTTTCTGGGTGATGGGGTATCAAATAAGGATAGGAGTACTTTCTGATGAGGTGTATTTCAATGTGAATGAAGTTTTGGACAACTTCATGGTCAGCCATTTGAGGGAGGCAGGCAAGTTGATTATCGAGTCCAAAACTTCACGGCTATTTCAATTTATTGACCCAAAAGAATGACACGCAAAGTTGGCATCGTCGGGCTTTCAGCTCAGAACAAAAAAAAAACAAAAAAAAACAGAAGAAACGATGCTAGGCATCTGCTTTTTCGGTGTGCTCACAATTTTCACCGCAGCAGCAGCAACAACAACAACAACAATAATAATAATAATAATAATAATAATAATATTAATAGTAGTAGTAGTAGTAGTAGTAGTAGTAGTAGTAGTAGTAGTAGTAGTAGTAGTAGTAGTAATAATGATAATAATAATAATACATGAAGAAAGGTATGGGTGGACGTGGGCTGATTGGCGTATGTGGGTCCATCAACAGTGAAAGAAAAACATGGCTGAATGCTTGGTAAAGAAAACCTGCTACAATATGCTGCTAGGGCAGAAGGAGCTAACAAAAATTGACTTGCGATTGCTCAGAACAGCAAACGAAATAGAAGAAACCCTACTCTGTGTGGAATTTTATTGTCAGTTCCACCGTGAAACCAACAAATTAAAAGAGGTCGATAAATTAAGTATCAGTAAAACACTGGAGTCGATGTAATCGACTTATCCACTTCTTCAAAAAACTGTTGCCCTTGTGGCAAAATTTGAAATCATTATTAAATAAAGAAATTATTATTATTATTATTATTATTATTATTATTATTATTATTATTATTATTATTATTATTATTATCATCATCATTATTATTATTATTATTATTATTATTATTATTATTATTATTATTATTATTATCATTATTATTATTGTTGCTGTTGTTGTTGTTATTGTTATTTCTATTCTTCTTCTTAGGACGCGGAATTAAAACTATGATCCGTGAACAGATGGAAACGATATTTACTTTTCATATTGTTATGCGCAGTAATATAATACCTTCAATAACATTTGTGAAGTAGAGTTGAAAGTAAGAACGTAAGAGAAAATAGATAACACAATGCTTTTACTATTAACTGTATTACAGAAAATTGGTGTCTTTTGCTTTGCTGATATCTAATTGTAAGCAATATCATCTTAGCGTCTTTTAATCGGTTAATCACCATCAAACATTTATATAACAGATGTTATATCGTAAAAGATAAAAGATGTAGGGTAAAATTTTAATGGTAGAATGATGTGGAAAAGGTAAGATGTAATATAGGTAAAATGTATTTCTGTTGAAGGGAACAATGTAACTTGTCTCCGATGTGTTCTGATTGGTAAATCGTAAAGTCGTATACAGAACAAATTAAGAGCGAGGTCTTGTTTCGAAGTGAGGGGGCTTCATTTAGGGTTAGGCTCTAGCACTGATGATCGTAACACTGTGTGTTTGATTCCCTGAAGACCGCAGAATACACACACGTACAGGCAACCAAACACACATATATACACACTAACACACACACACATGATACGATGTGTGAGCGGACGATATATATATAGAATGAGAATGAAATGCATATCAATTGTTATATCGCAGAAAGCGCGTGACCAGTTGGTTAAGGTATTGGCCAGTGGTTTCCAGTCCCGAATCCGGCAGTGAGATGTGTTCTTAAGCAAAACATTTCATTTCGCGTTGTTGAAGCCCACTCATCTGTAAATGCGACGGACTGACTTCCGGTTCAGGAGGCAATGTTTTGATTTCGATCGCTATACGGCATGAGGATCAGGTAACCTGCCATCTGAACCCCAGACAATAATATCCAGCGAAGTTTTTAGGTTCGAATCAAATGATATTTAAAGAAATGTTTAGATCAAATAGAACGTAGGTGAATTAAACACACATGCACACACACATGCATGCACACACATATATATGTTGAAGGCACATGACTCAGTGGTTAGAGCGTCATGCCCCCAATCATGAGGTAGTGAGTTCGATTACCAAACCGGGCTGTATGTTGTATCCTTTATTTCATTTTGCTCCAGTTCACTCAGCTGTAGAAATGAGTTATAATATCGCTAGTGCCAAGCTGTATCAACCTTTGTCATCAGTGGTGTGGAGAATGGAGTCTGGCATGCCTAGGTGACTGCTGCTCTTCCATAAATAACCTTACCCGGGTTTGTACTTTGGCGGGGAGATTTCTAGGTGTAATCCCATGGTTTATCACGGTACCGACCAGACTATCGGATCTTGCTATGTATCGCTGGTCTCAGTACGCTTTGCATCGTTTTTTTAACTTTCAAATGATGCCAACACACTGGCTTGACGAGCAGGCCAACATTCCCCTTGATCGGAAGAATATTCCATCACAATGTCACCCATTTATAGCTGAATGAACAAGGACAACGTGAAATGATGCCGTTTGCTCAAGAAAATAACGATCCACCCTGTCCAAGAAATGAAACCATCATCTCGTGACCGTGAGTGCAACACCCCTAACCACTGGACCAGACTTTGCTGTCTCGCACATATATAATTGTCCTGTGACCCAATACCACCCAGGATCGAATCTCTCCTGCCCAAATAGTCTTTTAAGAGACCAATTATTTTATGCTGTATATTGTAACATATAACTTTATTAGATAAAAAGACTTTTCAATCGATAATTGTTTTCATTGTAAACAATTGATCTCGTCAGGAAATGAAAAATTGTAGCGATGAGTCAAGCTTATAACACTTTGACACATAAAAACATTAAAACACACATGCTCGTATACACGCCTGTATATACGCTTTCAAACCATATATA
>NC_068991.1:58249470-58254385 GCF_001194135.2 Octopus bimaculoides
GTGTGTGTGTGTGTGTGTGTGTGTATGTATGTATATGTATATATTTATATATACATACGTACATATATATAAATATACAATCTATCATATGTATATTTATATGTGTGTGTATATGTATGTGCATATATAAATACATATACATATATACGTATATATATAATATATATGTATATACACATATATGTGTATACATATATGTATATATATATGTATATATATACATATATATATATATATATATATATATATATATATGTGTGTGTGTGTGTGTGTGTGTGTGTGTGTGTGTGTGTGTAGTACAATACGCAAATCAATAGACAGTGGATACTCACATGCAACTTTCTGTATATTGGTGGTGACGCACCATTCATACACAGACGGCACGCAAACACACAAGCACCCCTTCACTCAGACAAACACACTCACACACGTATGTACATTTTACTTAACTCTGTCTATGGGTGTTTGTGTGTGTATATATTTACGTATGTATATGTGTGTCTGTATGTACGTGTCCTGTATCTATTGGATGATGTATTGTACTAAATGTTTGTAAGGTTTCAAATAATGGCCAGGCAGCAAACGAAATAATGTTTGAGAAAATTAAATGTTTCCGGCGGTCGAAACTACGAATGAATACAAATAGTAATATGATTAAATGTCCAAGTGATTTGAAAATTCCGCTGCCATTTTGCATAGGTTTTTGTTTTGTCTTATCTTTTTATTTCTACTATCTTCATTTTTGTTGTTATTTATTTCTTTTTTCTAACACACAGAAAAAAAAAGAACAAAATTACGTTTGATTTGATATTTGGTTCAGAGAAACATAATAAATCGGAATAATGACATGAGAACTTAGAAGTGATAAGTAATCTAAATTGTATTTTTTGAGTACTTGAAATCAAGATGGGATTACAGTAACATGACCGCTCTGGTGACAAACGCCGAAGCCAAAACAGACTTTTATGATTAGAAAAAAATAGCCAGTTACACATACATGCAAACACACGCAACATAACATGAACGAACTATATTGTCTCTATGTTCCGACTGCCTCATTAAAACTAAGTCAACGCCGAAACAATGGTGATACTTGCGCTTGAAATAGAGGTGTTTGGTGAATGCCCATGTACTCTGTGTTACCCTTGTAACCCGATCCGAATGTTTGGCCCCAACTAATTCTATAGGATTTCAATTAAAATATGTCAACTTAATGTAACACATGTCGTGAAAGATGTGAAGGCGCGTGGCCTAGAGTTTAGGCACGTTGGTACTGGCGATCGTAAGATCATGGTTTCGATTCGCAGACCAGCCAGCTGCGCGTCGTGTTCTAGAGCAAAACACTTCATTTCACGTTGCCGCAGTCCACTGAGCTGTAAATGGATAACCATCCGACAGTACTAGTCCTCCGATCAGGGGGAAATGTAGGCTTTCCGATTAACTAGCTGAGTATATATATCATTCAAAAGTTAAAATGATGCAAAGCACTGTATGTCCAGCCATGTGTAACATCCGATAGTCTTGTCGATCATGTGACCAGCGAAGAACTCATCTCCAGATGTTCGCTCCCTTTGCTAGAATTTACCGCGACATTTTCTTTAAGTTTCATAGTAAAGATCTAAATTAACAAAAACAGAATTGAGTCAATTCCTCAAACGATATTACAGCATATCGCAAAAACAGAAAAAATGCAATTGTCACAGTTTCCCAGCATTTGGTCATAGACTTTCTCAAACGGAGCAGACTAGAGGGTCAACGAAGAATAAGAAAACACATTGTCTATAACCCATCTCTGAGTTACTCGATATTAAAATTATTAAAACCTCAATGACGAATTTCAATTATATATACACAGGTAGGATTGCTTATGCATGTTCTGACGTAGTACGTATTTGAAACGTTTAAGTTATGTTCAAGTTATGTTCAAATTTAATATGAAAGGCGGCGAGTTGGCATAATTGTTAGAACACCGGACAAAATGCTTAGCGGCATTTCGTCCATTTTTACGATCTGAGATGAAAGTCAACTGAGGTTGTCTTTGCCTTTCATCCTCTCTGGGTTGATAAAATAAATACCAGTTGTGTATTGGGGTCGATGTAATTGACTTACCGCTCCCTCAAAACTGCTGGCCTTGTACTACAATATGTAATCATTATTATTAGTCTATGATGTTTTATATATTTCAGTGCATTCAAAAACTGTCGCATCATTAGTCACAAACTAAATCATATTGTCGCGTTCATATAACTGTTTAGGGTTGTCGGCTCATGAAAAGTTACGGGGAACGATGACGGGAAAATCATAAGAGTGACTTGTCGATCATGTCGCTTCGCAACTTCTGCATTTTCAATCTCCGTTCTTCAAGAGGAGGCAACCACTCAGAAATGCATGCATCTCACAGTCTCGTTAGGTGGATCTGTGAGCTGACTTGCTGTATTTAAACCTATTTGTCTAGAGTGAGAAATTTTCTCCATGACAAATAGAGTGAATGACTTTCTGGCCCGATCGAATATCCCTCAATCATATTTGTACTGGGACAAAGTTCGTATTTATACACATCACTGCTTGGCGCTGTCAGCCTGTACATTTATGCATATATATATATATATATATATATATATATATATATATATATATATATATATATATATATATATATATATATATATATATATATATATATACCTATACACAGTGTTGTTTTTAAGCAAACAAAGATATGCGATTTCTACGGTGAGTGACAATTTTGTTAATAATAATGATATTTCATAAGCGATCACCGTGTATTGACTAAAGTAATTAGTATAAGCCCTCGAAGGGGAAAAATTTTTTTCCGTATGCGTTGGACTCGAACCTATACCTCTATATGTAAGCGATATATCCACCAGCCGAAACGAGAAGCTGACTGAGAAGGTTCGACGAATAGTTATGGAAGACCGCTGTGTAATAATCCAGGAAACTTTTCTGGAAGTGGAAATAAGCACAGGAAGACCAAATTCAATTTTAATGGAAAATTTGTGCATGCGGAGGATTTGTGTGGTGTGCCATTTTTATCTTCTACAGTCATGGCAGTGTTGTCAATCGGGCCTGCCCTAGATGCGCGCAGAATAACCAACGGTCCTGAACAAAATGGTACAATGCCCGAGCATTGTTGACTGGTGGAGCTATGTCGAACAAATGATATAGTGCCCAGGTTATGATCTTGCTATTGGTCGACTCCATCGGGAAGATCTTCTTGATATCTTCTTTTATCCAGAAAGCGTAGGCAGTTATTTTTCGTATGACTGTATCCTACATCCATGACTTAAATTTCTACTTTGTCGAAATATAGATGAATGGGGCTAGGATAGACCCCAAGTTGATAAGCTTGCTCTGATCTCACTCCACTAGAATGGAAAAAGCGTATTAGAGAAAGGTACCACCTGGTAGTGCTCTTTGGCGTTCGAGATTATTGAAGTTCATACGTATAAGGATAAGCATATTAACAGGGGTCCGTTGGAGATCTCATTTAAATAAAAGGGCTGGGATCCACTGTTGGGAACCTTGAAACTATACCCATCCCTCAAATTTTCATGCCTTGCTCCAAAATCAGAAAGGATTCTTATTATTGTTACCAATAATATTTTTATCGATTTAAAAATTTTTTTCGTGAAAAATCTTCTTTTCTACTCTAGGTACAAGGCCCGAAATTTTGGTGGAGGGGGCCAGTCGATTAGATCGACCCAGTATACAACTGGTACTTAATTTATCGACCCCGAAAGTCGACCTCAGCGGAATTTGAACTCGGAACGTAAAGACAGACGAAATACCGCTAAGCGTTTCTTCCAGCGTTCTAACGTTTCTTATTTCTTTATTGCCCAAAAGGAGCTAGAGATAGAGGGGACACACAAGGACACACAAATAGATTTAAGTCGATCATATCGACCCCAATGCGTAACTGGTACTTAATTTATCGACCCCGAAAGGATAAAAGGAAAAGTTGACCTCGGCGGAACTTGAACTCAGAACGTAATGGCCCACGAAATACCGCTAAATATTTCGCCTGGCGTGCTAACGTTTCTGCCAGTTCGCCACCTTTTTCGTAGGAAATATTAAAACCTTAGTAATGAATGCAATGCAATATTTCGTTGTGGGTTCGAATCTGAAGGGCAAGGTTTATGTATCCTATTCCCTGGGTCATAATAACCATATATGGAACATGAATTCTTTTAGTCGACTCAGCAATTCGCAAGAATTTCTGTCATTTTGTAACAAATTATTTTTTTTGAAGTTATTATTACCACCGTCGTGTTGCTGAATACTATGTCTTCGAATCACGTATTCCCGTTTTATTGCTGACAATATCATCTGTTAATTTCCACCAAGTCCTTCTTTATCTGCAGTTCGTGTCATAACTATTTTCTTTTACTTTTTGTGCTTCTGAAGGAATATGAAAATGACATTGGAAAATACTTGTGTCAGCCGTGTCAGGCAAGCCATTAAGGAACATTAGAGTCTACTTAAGAATTGTAAGATGCTGAAAGGGTCGAATAAAAGAAAAGATAAAAAAAAAACAAACATGGAAGAACAGATGCTACAACAGTAAAAAAAAAAATAATATATATATATAACAAACAAAAGAAGCAAAAAAGAAAAGCGTGAATGGGTTTCATAACGGGAGGTTAATGGATGAAAGATAGCACACAGAAATGTAACGTGGTGCTACAAAGGAATACAAGAGACAACAAAAATGTGTGACATATCAATAGACGGAGCAGAAACGTTAGAGTGCTTGGAGATTAATAAGGGTTTTAATAAAAACATGTTATACACAGACCATTGAGATAGTTAGGCGTCCATGTATATGTGTGTATATGAGTGTATATGTGTGTATATGTGTATATATATATATATATATATATATATATATATATAT
>NC_068991.1:58258162-58258384 GCF_001194135.2 Octopus bimaculoides
TATATATATATATATATATATATATATATATATATGTGTGTGTGTGTGTGTGTGTGTGTGTGTCTGTGTATATACATATATATATACAAATAGATAAATATATATCAATATACATGCATATATATACATATATATAAATCACACAGTATATACACACAGTATATACGCACACATATATATATATGTGTGTATATATATATACATATATATGTATATATATAT
>NC_068991.1:58258429-58260165 GCF_001194135.2 Octopus bimaculoides
ATACACTGGGGGATTTTGTTGACGTATAACTAAGATATATGTGTTATTAAGTAACGCCATGCAGACTTATACGTCTTTCATATATTCCTCCTCATCCTCCTCCTTTTCCTGCAGTCAACACCTATAAATTCCTCTTTTTACCTTTTGCAGTTTTAACCCAGCTTTACTGTTAAGATTAAATCTGTTTGTGTAACCTTTAAGGCCAAGGCATTCACTTGCTTTAGCGTTCATTCCTACCAATATTCTTAGATGATTAAAATGGCAGCGCTCCATACAAACTACTTTGCAGCTGTTCATCCGTTTTACGCTCTGAGTTCAAATTTCGCTGGCGTCGACGTTGCCGTCCACCCTTTTCAGGGACGATAAATTAAGTACTAATTGATACTGAGGTCGATGTTATCCTTTTAGCCGCTTCACTAACATTGCTGGCCTTGTGTAAAAATTAATACGAATATCTTTACATAGTTATGGCGGCGCACTGGTAGAATCATTTGCACGCCGATCGAAATGGTTTGTAGTATTTTAACTGTTACTAGATTCTGAGTCCAAATGCATTTCGCCCTTATATATTGGCCGCAGTCAGATCACTGGAAGAAATAAATGAATGAAAGAATAAATGAATATATATATATGTGTGTGTGTGTGTGTGTGTGTGTGTGTGTGTGTGTGTGTGTGTGTGTGTGTGTGTGTGTGTGTGTGTGCATATATATAAATATAACATACGCATATACATGTGTATTGTATGGGGCTGAGACATGGCAAACAGCAGTTAAGTCAAATAACCAAATACAATCATTGAACAGGTGCTTGCGTAGTATACACAAAATTAGATGTCCCGAACAAATGAACAATATGGAGCTATGGCAAAGAACAAATCAAATTTCGATTAGGGAGCAAATATTTAAGAAAAACTGCAAGTGGATTTGTAGCACAATTAGAAAAGACACACCAAAATGTAGCGAAAAGTGCTTTATAGTGAAATCCGGATGGATATAGAGCGAAAGGTAGGCCTAAGAACTCGTGACGTAGATCAACACAAAAGGAACTAGAGAAAGGGGGACATGCATGGCAGAGTATAAGTACAGAAGCGAGAAATTATGCGACATGGAATTCAATTATAAGTGGCCTATACTCCGCGTTGGAGAGTTAAAGGCAAATAAAAATAAGAAGAATATACATGTGTAAATACCTGCATCAAATAGGCGTGAGGTATATTCGAAACCTTAAGAAAGATATTCATGGTGTTTTGTCTTCGAAACAATTCTACAGTGTGACGATGACCAAGACTTTTGTGTCATCTTTAACTCACCTTCTTGTAAGAGTTCTAGTATGTCCTGCACAAAAATTATTAAGAGTGGCTGTGTGGAAAGTAGCTTGCTTACCAACCACATGGTTCCATGTTCATTCCCACTGCGTGGCACCTTGGGCAAATGTCTTCTACTATAGCCACGGGCCGACCAAAGCCTTGTGAGTGGATTTGGTAGACGGAAACTGAAAGAAGCCTGTCGTATATATGTATATATGTATATATGTATGTGTGTGTATATGTTTGTGTGTCTGTGTTTGTCCCCCCCCCCAACGTCGCTTGACAACGGATGCTGGTGTGTTTACGTCCCTGTAACTTAGCGGTTCGGCAAAAGAGACCGATAGAATAAGTACTAGGCTTACAACGAATAAGTGCTGGGGTCGATTTGCTCGACTAAAAGGCGGTGCTCCAGCATGGCCGCAGTCAAATG
>NC_068991.1:58261321-58263096 GCF_001194135.2 Octopus bimaculoides
ATATATATATATATACGTACATATATGTGGGTGTATAGGTGTGCTTGCGTGTTTGCTTATTTATTTACTCATTGCAAGTGTGTATATATGTATATGAGTCTGTACATTTCTTTATGTATCCTTATATAGCGTTAAGCTTCTTGACGCTTTTCGTGGGGTTTTTTGTGTTTTTTTTTTCACGCAAATTAGTTTACGAATGTGAGTTTTCACTACTTATTCTTGTGTGGAGCAAATGGTGCGCGAGTGTGCGCAGTCGGCGACAGGTAGATGTCTCTTTTTGACATATTTCACAAAACACGATCATTTATCATTTGTCAATGACATAAAGTGAAATAGTAAAATTTCCTTTCGATATTGCCTTTTGCTAATATCGAAGAAAGCAACGAAAGAAGCACACAGGCACGTAGATTCCCAGTCACACACGTCCACGCGTGCACGTACAAATACATCTATAATTGTATGACTGTATATATGTATTGCATGCGTGTGTTAGTATATGTTTGTGTTGATATATTTATGTATGTATCTGAAGAGATAGTCAGCTTGTATTTTATGCAGTGTTTCAGATTTAGTTTTTCTCTGTAAAATGATTGAATACGCTCTGCTGATCTTTCGTAGTTATTTACTATATCTATCAATTATCCTTCTATTGTGCTCTTTCTCAATCTCGCTTATTTCATATACGCTTGCGCATAGACGTGCACACATATTCTCCTACCCTTTCTCTCTCCGTCTGTTTTTCTATCTATGTCTCAATAATTCTCACTTTGCATTCAACTACATTTATTCTTCCTCTTCACTTATGTCTGACGTTATCTCTCCTCCTCACTTTATCTCTTTATCACTATTTCTCTTTCTCCCCTCTCTCGCTCTAGCTGTCTGCCTCTTTCTCTTCCATTGTCTGTCCTTCATCTATAGGCCATGGTTCTCTACAAAAAATTTCGACCTTCTCCATTTTCTTCTCTTCTCGCTTTATCAGTCTATCTCGTTCACTATATCTGCTGCTTTCTTATTCTACCCTCGTTTTTTCCCCGAACTTTCTCTCCAATTGCATCCGTATCTCTCTTCCTCTTTCTCCCTTTCTATCTTTCTCTCTCTCCCTCATTCTACCTCACTAGTTCCCACATACTGTCAATTTTTCCAATTCTTTCTCTTTCTTTCTTTCTTTCTTTATTACTTTCTTTCTTTCTTTCTTTCTGTCTCTCTCTCTCTCCCTCTCTGTGATATTCTGCCTATCACATTTTCTTCTTATCTTACTAGATCCACCTTATACTGCCTTTATTTCTATCTAACTCAGGATAAATTCCGTCACTCTGACCTGCTCCCTCCTTCTCTCACTTTTCTCTCTCCCTCTCTCATTTATTCTTTTTGAGATATTCTGTCTTCCACTCTTTCACACTCTCTTTATAACCCTACCTCACAATCGCATTACCACTAACTTACTTGTCTTTACTTACAATCTCTACCTCTCACTCTCTCCCCCAGTCTATACCATTATCTCTCGATTATTCACACCTACTCTCTTTACCTTGTTTGTTTCCCTAGTTTCTATTCCTATTTCCTATCTGTATATGCCTCACTGCAACTGTTTACAATACTTTGCCCCTCTGCCTCCTTTACATCTCCTTCCCCTTTCACGACACAATTTCTCTACATCATAGCCTTTTCTTTTCATCTATTGTATGCGCCTAAAGACTCATTTTTTTCTCGCAATATTTCTTTCAGCCTGCCTATCTATCTATCTATCTATCTATCTATCTATCTATCTATCTATC
>NC_068991.1:58263177-58263965 GCF_001194135.2 Octopus bimaculoides
TATATATATATATATATATTTATCTATCTATCATTCTATCTTTCTGTGAGTCTGTCTGTCTATCTATCTATATATATATGCATGTATATATATGTATATATACGTATATAAATATATGTGTGTATATATGTGTGTGTGTGTGTTTATTTAGTTATGTAACCATGTATGTATGTATGTCTCTATCTATCTATCTAGTTATTTATCTATCTATCTATCTATCTATCTATCTATCTATCTATCTATTAAACTGTATATATAAACACACACACTAAAACACACACACATATGTACATATATTTGTATAGCTATCCCCCCTTTCCTCTCTTTCACTTTTTTCTCTATCCTATATGTAAACGCAATTTCTTATATTCCATTGAACATGAATAAATCTAACTTATATTGAGAATGTTTAAAATTCCGGAGAAAGCTATTAAGACGAGAATAATAGAAATGGAACGATGATGAAGATGATGATGATGATGATGATGATGATGATGATGATGATGATGATGAAAATAACATTAATAATAATAATTTAATATTTTCGAACGAGGCCAACAAATTCGTGGGGTATATTTTACCCCAGTGTCATTTTGATGGCATGCACTGCTCTCTCACTCAATAATAATAATAATAATAATAATAATAATAATAATAATAATAATAATAATAATAATAATATACCTTCTACTATAATCACCTACCTCGAGCCAAAAATATTCCAAGCACAAGGCCTAGATTTTATGGGAGAGAAATAGTGGATTACATTGACCCCAGCATCCGACTGG